>NC_026005.2:36794430-36853683 GCF_000442705.2 Elaeis guineensis | reverse complement strand
ATTTAGGTGCTCCTAATGCCAGCTTTAATTAAATCTTTTTTAATCTGACTTGGTGAAGTCAGTGGGAGGATTGAAATTGGCTGGATGATTTCTTCTCTACTATCTTTTATAAAATTCTCAAAAATTATTAGGTCCTAAATGATTAAGTTATAATGATAACTAAGTCAATGCCTCTCATTAAGTGAGTGATAATGAGTCCATTAGTTCAATGATCATTGGAGGCCCAAAGGCCTGGTGCTCATTGGCTAATGAATATCATTCATAATATGATAATTTGGTTGAGTTTTTCTGATGGTGGTTAGGTTGGCCGGCCAAAGTCGGCTTGATCATTTGTTGGTCTGTTCACCAAATTAAGTCATGTTAATGGTTGGACCTAACCAGATCTTTTCAGTGGAGGCCAAAGCCTACTGATTAGGTTTTGGGGCAAAATCAATTACTAGAAGTTGTTAGAGAAACAACTGGTTAAGAACTACATAGATGCACATGGGTTGACCAACCAAAGTTGGACTCGTGTGTAGTCGTGTGGATTCTAGTACCATTAAAGATTAAAGTAATTCCTCGAATTGGAGGTTGAGGCTACCAGTTCGTATAAATATTGAGAAAAACTTTAGACTAAAGTTCAAGTTTTTAGTATTAATTTATGTACTAATAGAGGTTTGATTTTTTTTTATACAGCTATGGCCACTACCCTGTCGCTTCGATCATTATTAGATAATGACAAGCTCATGGGACCTAATTTCGATAGCTGGTATCGAAAATTGAAAATCATCCTTGAGCATGAGCGGATCTTTGTGTAGTAACGGATCCAGCACCTGAGGAGCCAGCTCCGAACGCTAGTAAGGCGATCCGAGACACTTACCAGAAGTGGCTCAATGACCGCACCACCGTCCGATGTATTATGCTGGCAGCAATGAATGATGAGTTTAGCCGCAGGTTTGAGAATGCCCAGCCACAGGAGATGCTTCAAATGTTGAACGACTCCTTTGGCACGCCTGACGACGTTGAAAGGCACAAAACTAGTTGTGCCATTTTCAATGCTCGGATGAGGGATGGGGCCTCAGTCACTGATCATGTACTGTACATGATCGAGATGATTGAGCGCCTAAGCAAATTGGATTTTTCTCTGCACGAGCAGCTCGGTAAGGATGCGATCCTTAATTCCTTGTCCAAGTCTTTCTCCCATTCCTTACTCATTTTCGAATGACAAAGCCTGCAGTAAAACTACCACGGGTTGTTGGGGTTGCTGCAGAACTTTGAGAAGGATCACCAGCTCCATAAGGAGTCAGTGAATGTAGTGGGAGGGTCTTCTTCTCATCATCGACCTTTGGGAAGGGGAAGAAGAACAAGAAGGTGCAGCCTCATGCTGGACGGTTGCACAGGGTCAGACCAAGAAGCACAAGCCCGACAGGCCAGGCGGAGTGCTTCTTTTGCAAGAAGCAGGGGCATTGAAAGAGGAACTGTCCTCAATACATAGCCTCCCTGGACCCGAACAGGCCGAAGAAGAAGCAAGGTAATTATATAATAACTCCTTGCAACTTTTTCATTTGTGATACTACTGCCTGGGTATTGGATACCAGAAGCCCTTATCATATTTGTAATTCGATGCAGGGTCTGCAGGTCAGTAGGAGATTTGATGAAGGCGAGAGGTTCCTGAACGTTGGAGATGGAAGCAAAGTTTCAGTTCTAGCTTTAGGAATCATGAGTCTTGTAATCAATTCTCGTAATATAATTCTGAGTGAATGTCACTATTGTCCAAGCTTTTTATTAAAATATTATTTCTGTAGGCTTTTGGTCATGTACGGTTATTATTTTTTAATAAAAAAATATTTGCAATATCATTTTGAATGGTGTTACAATATTTGTTGGATAATTAAATAATAGAATTTACTTACTATCACAGCCTGTTAATGTAGTTCAAAACTTCGGTAAATGCCCTAGAATAGATAATATGTCAGAAGTCTACCTTTGGCACTGAGGCTAGGTCATATCAATAAGAACAGGATAAACAGTTTGGCTCAAGAAGAAATTCTTGAACTTGGTGATTGTGAATCACTTCCAACCTGTGAGTCTTGTCTTCTTGGAAAGATGACCAAGTCACCTTTTACTGGAAAAGGTGAGCGAGCCAGTGAACTCTTGGGTCTGGTACATTCTGATGTATGTGGACCTATGAGCTCAAGTGCAAGAGGTGGATATTTCTACTTCATAACTTCACAGACAACCTATCGAGGTATGGGTATGTCTACTTAATGAAGAATAAGTCGGAGTCGTTTGAAATATTTAAACTATTCCGAAATGAGGTGGAAAAACAAACTGAAAAGTGTATTAAAATTCTTCGATCTGATCGAGGAGGTGAATATCTTTCCAATGAGTTTCTGACGTATTTAGGAGAGAATGGGATTTTCTCTCAGTGGACTCCTCCTGGAACACCACAGCATAATAGTGTGTCTGAAAGGAGGAATCGGACCTTATTGGACATGGTTCGACCCATGATGGGGTTTGCTGGTCTGTCGATCTCCCTCTGGGGATATGCGCTCGAATCAGCTTGTTACCTTCTAAATAGAGTTTCAAGTAAGTATGTAGCCAAAATGCCATATGAGATATGGATAGTGTTGCCCAGCTATGCAACCCAAGAGGGGGGGTGAATTGGGTTTCTAAAAATTTTAAGCCTAACAGAATACTTATGAAGAACAAAACAAAGACTTCAATTCAATATTAATTACCTGAAGCAGAATTGTAAGGATATATAAAGAAATAAGGTAAAGCGATAAAGCACACCACAAACACAAGGATTTATAGTGGTTCGGTGCCAACCTTGCACCTACATCTACTCCCCAAGCTCCTACTTGGGAATTTCAATCCACTATACTTGTATTCAACCTGAATACAAAACGTCAGAAACTCCGACACTAGCTATCCCAAGCTAGATCACTTATTTCTCGGTACAAGTAAACCCAAAATACTTCGATTTCAAGTTCGGATCAACCTTTCCTTATTTTGGAAATCCTCCAAAAATAAGAACAAAAACTCACAAAGAGTTTGAAAATTTTGAGCACAGATTAATACAATAACAGCTCCTTTAAATGAGCGAATATAACAATAAAAACTTTACTCAAATGAAGAACCCCTTTTCGAATTTTCTCAAGGTGGATGAATGCTTGAACGAATGCTTGAGAAGAGGTTGTTTGTTGATTGAAGATCTCTTGAAAGCTTTGAACGATCTCTAGATCAAAGTTGAAACAATAGGCATGAAAGATCCTCTTGAATGCTCTTGCTTTTTTCTTTCACAATCTCTCTTGTATATTGTGGATCCTCTCTCTTTTTCTTTTTGGATATTTCGTTGATCTCAGGCTTTTTCGTGTAGATTTCGGATCCTCTCTTCTGTTTTTCTCATTTTTTGATTTCACGTTTGATCTGCTATTTAATCTGCAATTTCTTTCACCATTTAAAGCATTTTATGATATTAGAAGCAAGAGAAAATAACTTAGGCAGATAAAGAGCCGTTAGAGCAATTTTAGGAAGCATAAAAAGGCAATTAAAATGGGCAAAAAAATAGCCGTTGCTGATATTTTCTGTCGCAGGGGTCGACTCATGAGTCGACTCATGCTTCAGGGGTCGACTCATGAGTCGACCTCTGTTGCAAAAACCAGAGAATGCATTTCTGGAAATTCTTGGCTCAAATCAGCAGGGGTCGACTCATGAGTCGACTCATGCCTTGTGGGTCGACTCATGAGTCGACTCACAGGTCGTGCCAAGCCAGAAAACTAGCGTGCCAAGGAGAATTTTTGCGTGCCAATCAGCTCACAGTGCCATGAGTTGACTCATGAGTCGACTCATGCACTCCAAACCTTCATAACTTCAAAAATATAAGTCCAAACATAATAAAATTTTCACCAATAGATTTCAAATCATTTGTTCTACCAAATGGTACTATCAAATCAGGATTTTAGTGAAATTATGATTTTGCCCTTGAAGAGCATAAGGACTTTTTTCATTTAAAATTATTTGTATCCCTTCAATCTGCTTTGTAATCATCAAAATCAATCTAGGAGCAACAATCTCCCCCTTTTTGATGATGACAAAACACTTGAACAAAAGCATTTATGTGAATGCATTAATTTCAAAAGAATGCACTATAGGTGTATATGCTTGAAAAATATGATTCTTTTGGCATGTGATATAAATGGTCATATGCAAAAAATAGTTTGTCCATTTTCATAAACATTTGAAAAGAGTATTAGATCATTTTGAGTTTAAGATATATCAGAGCAAGAGAGAAAAATAAATTTTTCAATATATTAGAGCAAGAAAAAATAATTTTTACAATGTTATCTGAAAAGATTTTACAATGTATCAAAGTAAATGTTATAATATAACAGAGAAAATTTCACACTGTATCAGAGCAAATTTTATAATGTATCAGAGAAAATTTCACACTGTATCAGAGCAAATATCAGAGAAAACTTTCACACTGTATCAGATTAAATTTTATCATGTATCAGAGCAAGTTAAAAAAAATTTTAGGGTGTATCAGAGTAAATCAAATTTCTTAAGATGTATCAAGGTAAATTTCATAAGATATATCAGAGCAAGTTTGAATTTTGAAATATATCAGAGCATATAAAAAAAACTTATTTGCATTGTACTTATGATTTTGCTTTTTGTTTAATTTCTGTCTGATATCAATTTTCTCAAAATTTTTGTTTTAATTTCTCAAAATACCATTTTTGTTTAATTTCACAAATTTTGTTTAATTTCTCAATTTTTGTTTAATTTCTCCAAATATTTAATTTCTCCAATTTTTGTTTAATATCTCCAATATTGTTTTGTTTAATTTCTCAATAATTGAATTGCTTTTTGTTTAATTTCTGTTTGATGCCAAATTACTGTTTGATGCCAAATTTCTCATAATTTGTAATTTTGCTTTTGGGGTTTTGCCTTTGATGAGTTGCTTTTTGTTTAATTTCTCCCCCTTTTTCTTTCATAATTTAGGGTTTTGCTTTTAATGAGTTGCTTGCTTTTTGTTTAATTGTTTACTTTCTCCCCCTTTTTGACATCATCAGACATGGTTAGCTTTTCCTTTTTCAGAAATATTCTTTAATTTCTCCCCTTTTAGAGTATATCACAGATGTTTGCTCTCCCTTAATATAGCAATTATCAACAGCAAACAACAATAAAGAGAAGACAATATTTAACAAGGAGAATATATATAACCATAATATGATCAACATCATTACAAAAGGTAGAAATATAAATAAAAGATGATTCCATTAAAAACATAATTGTTTCAATACATAGTTCTTTAAAATAAAATTCAATCAGCTAATTGTCAATACATGGCCTCAAGGTATAGATCCTAGAACAAGATACTAACACCTAGGATCTAGTAATGATCAAGATAAGTCAATGATCGGAGTCATCAGAGATAGGGTGAGGAGATGATGGATCAGAAGTGCGTCCTCTACCCCATCTGCCTCTGCCACGAGCAGGAGAGCGAGATGAACTGGGTGGCTGAGAACGCTGAGATGCTAAGGACTGAACAGAAAGGGTGAGTCTGATAGAATCAAGTACGTTCAGTGCTCTTGAAACAGATTGAAGTAGAGCAGTGAACTGAGTGGTAGCATGCTCACTTGATCCTCGGATCTCTTTCCTCAGTAGTTCATATCCACCTTCTAGTGCTCCTCTGAGCCTACCAGCCTCTGCAGTGAGGTCTGTGACCTCAATAGTAGACTCCTGTGGCTTGGGATGGGCCAAAGCAAGGACTTGCCCCTGCAAGTCAAGAACTCTGCCAGTCAGTCTCCAGACTGTGTCCTCAAGCTGCTGTATCCTGATGGACTGATTTGAAATCATCTAAAATACAGTGGAGATGTGGGGAGTAATGGTCTGATCAGAAGAGGTAGCTCCAGGTGCAAAAGAAGTACTACTCCACTGGCTAGACAGTAAAGAAGCCACACGCTGTGAAATATGCTCGATCTGATCGTCAGCCAGTCTGAACTCTGAATGAGGTGCTCTGCTCTCTGGTTGATACACTGGTGTGGGCAACCTAGTAAACTCTGAAGGGCCAGCCTCAGTATCAGGAATGAACTGGGTATCTGGTGAAGCTGCCCTGAAGTCATGTACAGGAGAAGATGGACCTTCTTCTTCTATTCTGCCTTCAGCTCTGTCTTCAGTTCTTGTTTCAGCTCTATCCTCGTTCTTTCTTCAGAGCCCTTGATCCAACTACCAACAGTCTTTGTAATTCCCATTCGGTGCAGGCTGTGTTGGTTGAAAGTGTCCACATGAGATAGCTTGGTAGCAGCCTCCCCCTCACAGCTAACTCCAAACCTCCTAAATACTCTAGTAAGGGCCATACCATAAGGCAAGTGTGCCTTGGATCTGTTCAAAGTTTCTCTCATGGCCTCTATCATAAGTGCAGGGAGGTTCAGGAGGGTCTGAGTGATGACATGAAACATGACACATACATCTCTGCTGGAAAGTAAGTCATGTCTACCACTCGTAGGAAAGAATAGCTTTGAAACTATCTGATGCAGGACCCTCATCTCAATGGACAAAAACTTTGCTTCCAATTTGTTTAAATTTCCTGAAAAAGTTTCTCCTAAAATAATTCTGATCCCCTCTTCTTTAATTGGGAGTTCCATATATGAATATCCTTCACAAGGAAACTGAAGTATTTCTCCTAAAATCCTAGAATCCAGACAGATATCAATTCCCTTTACAGTTGAAGTCACTGACCCGTTTCCATAAAGTAGGTTTTGGTAGAATTCTCTAACAAGGTCAATATAGGTGACTTCCTTAAGAGAGCAATAGAGTTCCCATCCTTGGTTTTTAATTTTGGTAGCAAAAGTAAAACCTTCTTTCTCAAAGAATCGAAAATCTATATTTTTTCTGGTTTCTACTTTTCTATCAGAAAGAGGATTCACACTGGGGCTTATGGAGGATTGAGAGGGACCTTGAGTAGGTACTGAAACTGGAGTGGGAGCAGTTGAAGATTGAGCGGCTTGCCTTTTCTTTCTGACAATTTCTTCAGGCTCTCGGATTGATTTCCTTCTTTGGGGAAGCTTCATCTTTGGAGCCATATCCACTAAAGTAGCAGACAAGAAGACTTGAATTGAGTGGAGGAGGGATCACAAGAGAGTGAAGAAGGATTTTGGTGGAGAAAAGAAGTGGATTTTGGAAGTTCGATAAAGTGCTAGGGCACGTTCCAACCGCGCCAAGCAAAGCGAGAAAGCACAGAAAATCCTTTTGAAGGAGGCGATTTTTGGTGGAGAGGAGGAGGGAGAATTGCCTCGAAATTAATCCTTGGATTTGGAGCAAGAAGAGTTGGAGAAGACGGCTTTTGGAAGAAGAACGATGGGAAGATGAATCGTCTCACAAACAGTAACCCTTATAAAAATAATGAACCCGTTGAAAGTTGGTGGGATTTACAAGTTTGCCATTGAGTCGACTCATGGGGGTCGACTCATGAAGTTCAGAAAATCAGGAAAAATGTGAATAAATTCCAAAAAAATTTGAAATTTTGAGTGAAGGAATTTTGCTCAATGATAAGTTCTTAGAATGATAAATTTGAGCTTTTGGGATCAGGATAGATGTTAAAAATTGAGCTTTAATCAATTCTTTAGAAATTGAGAAATTTTAGGCAAATGGATCTAGAATTTCTAGATTTCTCTTAATTTCACAGAATCTATCCTCACTAAGGGCCTTTGTAAAGATATCAGCTAATTGATTCTCAGTGCAAACATATTCAAGAATTATATTTTTGTTTTGAACATGTTCTCTTATGAAATGATGTCTTATTTCAATATGTTTGGATCTTGAGTGTTGAATTGGATTTTTAGATAGATTTATGGCACTTGTGTTGTCACATCTTATTGGTGTTTCATTAAGTTTGATTCCAAAGTCTTCGAGTTGTTGCTTAATCCACAAAATTTGAGCACAACAACTTCCGACTGCAATGTATTCGGCCTCAGCCGTAGACAGTGCCACCGAATTTTGTTTCTTGCTAAACCATGAGATTAGGTTAACTCCAAGAAATTGGCAAGTTCCACTTGTGCTTTTTCTATCTAATTTACATCCAGCAAAATCAGCATCTGAATATCCTAATAAATTAATTTATGAGTCCTTAGAGTACCATAACCCTAGAGTTTGAGTACCATTTAAGTATCTAAGGATTCTTTTAACAGCATTCAAATGAGATTCTTTAGGATTAGATTGATATCTAGCACATAAGCAAACACTAAACATTATATCAGGCCTACTTGCAGTTAAATATAATAATGAGCCAATCATACCTCTATAGTATTTTAAGTCTACGCTTTTACCTTCATCATCCTTGTCAAGCTTACATGAGGGACTCATTGGTGTGCCAATTGGTTTGCAGTTCTCCATTCCAAATCTTTTGAGTAGTTCCTTGGTGTACTTGCTTTGGGTGATGGAGATTCCCTCTTTTGATTGTTTGATTTGGAGTGCGAGAAAGAAGGTGAGTTCTCCCATCATGCTCATCTCGAACTCCCCCTGCATAAGCTTAGCAAAGTCTTGACAAAGGGATTCATTAGTAGACCCAAAAATTATGTCATCAACATAAATTTATACAATTAGCATATCATTTTGATTTCTTTTAATAAATAGGGTTGTATCTACATTGCCTCTTGAAAAACCATTATTTAGTAGAAATTTGCTTAGCCTTTCATACCATACTCTAGGTGCTTGTTTTAATCCATATAAAGTTTTATTTAATCTAAAGACATGATTAGGAAAAATATGATTTTCAAATCCAGGGGGTTGTTCTACATATACTTCTTCAGAGATATATCCATTTAAAAATATACCTTTAACATCCATTTGAAATAACTTGAAATTCATAAAGCAAGCATATGCAAGTAGAAGTCTAATAGCTTCTAATCTAGCAACAGGTGCAAAGGTTTCATCAAAATCAATTCCTTCTTCTTGATTATATCCCTTAGCAACCAGTCTTGCTTTATTTCTAATTACATTTCCATGCTCATCTAATTTGTTTCTAAAGACCCATTTTGTGCCAATTATTGAATAATCTTTAGGTCTTGATACTAAGGTCCAAACATTATTTCTTTCAAATTGATTAAGTTCCTCTTGCATAGCATTAATCCAGTTATGATCATTTTCAGCTTCTTCAAAAGTTTTAGGTTCAAGTTGAGATACAAAAGCACAATGATTAAGTACATCTCTAAGTGAAGAACGTGTTTTTACCTCATGCATAGGATCACCGATAATTAACTCCTTAGGATGGTTGTGAACATACCTCCATTCCTTGGGTAGGTCATTTGTACCTTGAGGTTGTTCTTGAATTTCTTCACTTCTCTCATCTTGTTTATCTTCTTGATCCTTGTCTTCTGGAGTTGCTGAGTCTTTCAGAGTGATCTCCTTCATACCTTCTATTAGTGGCTCTGCATCATCAACACCCTCATTCTTCCTTGAAGGAAGATCGTTAGATTCATCAAAAACAACATGTATGGACTCCTCAACTACTAAAGTTCTTTTGTTGAAAACTCTAAATGCTTTACTAGTGGAGGAGTAACCTAAAAAGATTGCTTCATCTGATTTTGCATCAAATTTATCATGTTTTTCTTTTCCATTATTTAATACAAAACATCGGCAACCAAAGACATGAAAATATGCAATATTTGGTTTTCTTCCTTTCCAAAGTTCATAGGGGGTTTTCTTTAAAAATTATCTAATTAAAGCATGATTTAAAATGTAACATGCTGTGTTAATAGCTTCCGCCCAAAAATATCTTGGAAGGTTGCTTTCACAAAGCATGGTACGGGCCATTTCTTCTAAGGTTCTATTTTTCCTTTCAACTACCCCATTTTGTTGGGGTGTCCTAGGAGCAGAGAAGTTATGGCCAATTCCATTTTCATCACAAAAATTTTCAAAATCTTGATTTTCAAATTCAGTTCCATGATCACTTCTAATATTTTGAATTGAAAACCCTTTTTCATTAGAAACTTTTCGATGAAATTTAGTGAAAATATGAAAAGTTTCATTTTTGTGAGCCAAAAAGAAAACTCAAGTAAAACGAGAGTAATCATCTATAATTACAAGGCCATATCTTTTTCCTCCTAGACTGGTGGTTCTTGTTGGTCCAAATAAGTCCATATGTAAGAGCTCTAATGGTCTAGAAGTTGAAACAGTGTTTTTGGATTTAAATGATACTCTAGTTTGTTTACCTAATTGGCATGCATCACAAATTTTATCCTTTTCAAAATTCAATTTTGGCAAACCGAGAACTAAATCCTTTTTAATTAATTTTGAAAGAGAATGCATGCTTATATGTGCAAGTCTACGATGCCACAGCCAACTAGTCTCATTGATTTTAGCATTCAAGGATACTAGGCATTGCATGTCTAATTTGGCTAAGTCATTCAAATCTATCATATAAACATTGCCATGCCTATGTCCTATAAATTTAATGCCATCGTTAATAGGACTAGTCACAATGCAAACAGATGATTCAAAAATTACTTTATACCCTTTATCACAGAATTGACTAATGCTAAGTAAGTTATGCTTTAAACCTTTAACTAGTAAAACATTCTCAATGTATTTGGAGGGAGTGATACCAATGTTACCTATCCCGATGATCTTTCCTTTGCCATTATCTCCAAAGGTGACCATCCCTCCATCCTTAGCATCAAGCGTGATGAATTGTGATTCATCACCAGTCATGTGTCTCGAGCATCCACTGTCAAGATACCATTTCCTGTTTCCTTCTTGGGATGCTAGACACACCTGCAAGCAAAGGTCAAGTCTCTGTCTTAGGTACCCAAGCTTTCTTGGGTCCTTTTGGGTTAGTCAGAATGGTTCCTTTTGGAACCCATATTTTCTTTATAGTTGTATTGGTAGATTTAAGGCATGTGTATGATTTATGTCCTATTCTACCACATTTGAAACAAGTAATATTTGTAGACTTGTTACCTGAATAATTTACATAAATGTCCTTCAGAAACTTTTGTTTTTTCAGAGGTTTATAGCCAAGTCCAGCCTTATCATATATAGCTTTCTGATTTTCAAGGATCATATTTAGTTTGTTTGAACTTAAGGTGAACTTATCTATTATAGATTTTAGCTTGTTAATTTCATCCTTTAAGTTTTGATTTTCTTGACTCAAGGTGAGTTTTTCAATTGAAAGAATTTCAGCTTGTTTCACTAAGGACTGATTTTCCAATTTCAGTTCTTTGTTTTTCTTCCCTAGTTTCTTTAATTCATCAATTGAGTCATAGAATGCTTCATGCAATTCTTCAAATGTGAATTCACTAGTGGATTTAGAAGTTACCTCATTTTCATGTGCCATCAGGCACAGATTGGCTTGTTCTGTTGAGGTTTCCTCGTCGGAGCTTGAGTCATCACTCGCACTCCAAGTCGCCATCATTGCCTTCTTTTTGAACTTTTTGGGACCTTTCTTCAGTTGTGGACATTCGGATCTGAAATGTCCCGGCTTCTTGCACTCGTAGCATGTAAGGGGTTGATCTTTCTCTTTTTCTTTGCTTTGTTCCCCTTTTGTGAATTTCTTTCTCATCCCCTGTTTCCTTTTTCTTAGAAACTTCTTAAATTTTCGGGTGATGAGTGCCATCTCTTCATCCTGTTCTTCATCTTCAGATTCATCCGTTTCATAATCAGGCGAAGTTGTGGATTTGAGGGCAATGGTTCTTTTCTTTTTGACTTCATCCTCTTGATGTTGCTTCATGCTAAGTTCATGAGTCATCAAGGATTCAAGAAGCTCTTCTAGAGGTAGAGTGTTCAAGTCCTTTGCTTCTTGGATGGCAGTCACCTTGGCTTCCCATGTTCTTGGCAGTGACCTGAGAATCTTCCTTACAAGTTCACTGTTAGTATAAGATTTGCCAAGACTCTTCAAACCATTAATTATATCAGTAAAACGAGTAAACATGGCAGTTATGGACTCATCATGCTCTATTTTGAACAATTCATATTTATGTACAAGCATGTTTATTTTAGACTCTTTTACTTGATTTGTTCCCTCATGAGTTACTTCTAACCTATCCCATATTTCTTTAGCAGATGCACAAGTAGAAATGCGATTGAATTCACTAGCATCTAGTGCACAATAAAGAACATTCATGGCTTTGGCATTTAATTGTGCCAATTTCTTGTCAACCTCATCCTATTCTTTCTCGGATTTGGTTGACTCCTCACCATCTATAATCTTGGTGGGTGTGTGAGGACCATTCACTATGATACTCCACATATCATAGTCGAGTGCTTGTATGAATATCTTCATCCGAGCTTTCCAATAGGTGTAATTAGACCCATTGAAAAGTAGAGGTCGGTTTGTAGATTGCCCCTTGGCTAGAGAAGTACCGACATGGGTTGCCATAGATCTTTGGCTCTTTGATTGTTAGATCAAAGAAGGGCTAGAGCACCGGCTCTGATACCACTTGTTGCCCAGCTATGCAACCCAAGAGGGGGGGTGAATTGGGTTTTTAAAAATTTTAAGCCCAACAGAATACTTATGAAGAACAAAACAAAGACTTTAATTCAATATTAATTACCTGAAGTAGAATTGCAAGGATATAATAAAGAAATAAGGTAAAGCGATAAAGCACACCACAAACACAAGGATTTATAGTGGTTCGGTGCCAACCTTGCACCTACATCCACTCCCCAAGCTCCTACTTGGGAATTTCAATCCACTATACTTGTATTCAACCTGAATACAAAACGTCGGAAACTCCGACACTAGCTATCCCAAGCTAGATCACTTGTTTTCCGGGTACAAGTAAATCCAAAACACTCTAATTTCAGGTTCGGATCAACCTTTCTTTGTTTTGGAAATCCTCCAAAAATAAGAACAAAAACTCACAAAGAGTTTGAAAATTTTGAGCACAGATTAATACAATAACAGCTCCTTTAAATGAGCGAATATAACAATAAAAACTTTACTCAAATGAAGAACCCCTTTTCGGATTTTCTCAAGGTGGATGAACGCTTGAACGAATGCTTGAGAAGAGGTTGTTTGTTGATTGAAGATCTCTTGAAAGCTTTGAACGATCTCTAGATCAAAGTTGAAACAATAGGCGTAAAAGATCCTCTTGAATGCTCTTGCTTTTCTCTTTCACAATCTCTCTTGTATATTGTGGATCCTCTCTCTTTTTCTTTTTGGATATTTCGTTGATCTCAGGCTTTTTCGTGCAGATTTCGGATCCTCTCTTCTGTTTTTCTCATTTTTGATTTCACGTTTGATCTGCTATTTAATCTACAATTTCTTTCACCATTTAAAGCATTTTATGACATTAGAAGCAAGAGAAAATAACTTAGGCAGATAAAGAGCCGTTAGAGCAATTTTAGGAAGCATAAAAGGCAATTAAAATGGGCAAAAAAAATAGCCGTTGCTGATATTTTCCATCGCAGGGGTCGACTCATGAGTCGACTCATACTTCAGGGGTCGACTCATGAGTCGACCTCTATTGCAAAAACCAGAGAATGCGTTTCTGGAAATTCTTGACTCAAATCAGCAGGGGTCGACTCATGAGTCGACTCATGCCTTGTGGGTCGACTCATGAGTCGACTCACAGGTCGTGCCAAGCCAGAAAACTAGCGTGCCAAGGAGAATTTTTGCGTGCCAATCAGCTCACAGTGCCATGAGTTGACTCATGAGTCGACTCATGCACTCCAAACCTTCATAACTTCAAAAATATAAGTCCAAACACAATGAAATTTTCACCAATAGATTTCAAATCATTTGTTCTACCAAATGGTACTATCAAATCAGGATTTTAGTAAAATTATGATTTTGCCCTTGAAGAGCATAAGGACTTTTTTCATTTAAAATTATTTGTATCCCTTCAATCTGCTTTGTAATCATCAAAATCAATCTAGGAGCAACACTCTTAATGATACTATGATCAAGAGCATTTAGGAATTAAATACGTATCTCTAATTCTTAACTTTTTGAAAATGTATATCAAAAATTAATTTCATAGATGATTCAAGGACACATCATACTTGAATTAAAAATAAACTTGTCCTTTTGTTGATCATATCAATATATTAAGTATAAAATTATCCTAGATTTATTACAATGTGTCCACCATATTGGCTTCTAAGACATATATCTAACAATCTTCAATTTGGACTAAAGATAATTGGCCACAAATCTAAGTCCCATCTTCTCAAGGTGGACTTTCATATTCGGTTGGCTCAACTGTTTTATCAGTGGGTCTGCCACATTGTCTGCGGAGTCTACTCTTCACATCTGACATGTTTCTTGTCGAGATAGTTGCGTAGATATGATACCACCACTCAATGTGCTTTGATTTCTGATATCCACTCTAGGTACATAGATTTTATGTTGAATAGGTTCAACATGAATGGGCGTAAAGGAGTTTACTTACCCATACATTCAATATACCAAGCCTGATGTAAATTATGTCTTATGCATAATCATTGATTTCAGACATATACATAATAGGATCTTTTGAAAACTGTGAAAAGCATTCTCAAAATACTTGAAAAGTACTAGAAGAGCAGTGAATTGAAAAAGTTCGAAACAACATACTGTATTTATTTCAGTTAAATGTTGTTAGTAAAGTTTGCTTAGGAAAGTTGCTAGGTGAAAGTTTCATCACTAAGTTAGGTGTGGTCTCACTAGGAACCCACACATATCCTAGGCACTTTCACCTCATTCATGATATGATCATAAAATGAGTTAGTATTTAGAACATCATAATGGACCAGTTCAAGCCTTACATAGCAGCAGTGTAATCTCACCACAGAAGGATATTTTTCATATTTTCATCAAATTTTAAATCTTTCGGATAGTCATGACACATTGCTAGACATCAATCTTGATTTGTGGACTCATTAAAATAAAAAGAATTTAATTCAAAAATTAATTAGAAAGAGTCTTAGTTGATTGGGACTCTTGAGCTGACCTAATCCAATCGGATTAGGATTACATTGAGAGTCTTGATCCACTGCTGGCAAGATTTGAAACCCAATGGGTCACACATAATAGAAATTTGATCTTGGTCTAATCTATTTGGATTTATTGTAAATCCAATGGATTCATTAAATTGCTAGCATATGAATTAACCCAAGTTCCTAATTAGATTCAGTGCAAATGTGTTTGTTCTAACTCTTTGCTTGTTGCCTTGACCTAATGTGATTGGGTTTTAACCATTTAATTATTAGTTGGTTTATCTGATTTATATGGAAGAGTTCCATGTGAATCCACCACCTCCATGTCAAAACCACGAGAAAATTAATGTGGCATCATTTATTTGGGCATTATGAAGAGGAGTCTTTCTTCCTTATTCCTCCTAATTTCCTTACAAGGTTCCACGTGTTTTCCTTAATTCCTTATGACATATGATGGCGCTTTGGATATGGGGCATGGAAGAGGAGGAAGAGTCCTTCTCTAGCAAGGAGTTTGAATGCCAAAAATAATTTGTTTCTTCCCGTATATGCATTGAGTATATGGAAGAGTCCTTAATGGTATGGACTCTTTGTTTCTCACATTAAATCCTTTTCTCACACACCATATGATGGTGTATTAATTTTTCTTAGAAGAGGATGACTCTTTTTGTTGGTTAATCACCTTTTATTCCATGCCATCCCCTTGTGTTCCACACTGAAAATTAAATCTTAGCATGTAAGAGTTAAGGGATGTCAAGAGTTGGCGTCCCATGGTATCCCCTCTTGTTTCCTATTTAAAGGGGGTGCTACAACTAGGTTGGCATGCCAATTTTAGGCTGTAGTTAGGTGTGGAAATGAGAAGAAAATGATGAAAAAAATTTGGAAAAAAGACAAGGAAAAAAGAGAGAGAAAAATAGAAAGGAAAGAAAGAGAGAAAAGGAAAGTATGAGATACTTGTCCTAAAAATCAGATTGTTCATGTGTTGAACATAAAATCTGATTTGTGTATGGTGAGATCTTTTGATGAAAGATTTCTAAAGAAATCTTAGTAGAGGTCATAAAGGCATACAAGTGGTAGTGCAACCAGTTCTTGCAAAGGACGGTCGGCAGCAAGCTTGCGAAGAAGGTTGCAGCACCATGATGAGTTGGAAAGGACCCTGATCAGTCTCGTGTGGATCACCATTGGAGGACTTCTGCTTTGGAGTCCCGTGGAGATATCAAGATTATCAATTTATGATCTTCATGATGTTGGATTCTGACCACACAGCAGAAAGTGATTTTCAAAAATTTTAAAATCATATAAATTAATAATTTTATCAAATAAAACTATCGAGCTGGAATCCAAACCCTAGAATCACCTTGTCGATTTTGTAAAACAAAAACAAGCACGCAAAAAGGGATAGAATTTTATACTTTTATCAAAATAAAAAAGGAGAATATTGGTGTTCTCCATGAGACTTCAAGGTAGAAATCCTCCAATGGTGATCCACATGGAAGTTGGCCAAGGTCCTTCCCAACTAGTGCGCTATCGCAGCCTTGTCTTCTCAAGAACACTGCCGGCTTCAAAATTACGTCACGATCGTGTCAAAATCCAGTTACTTTCGATCTTGCTACTAGAATGATACCAAAAAGATATTCTTTAGATGTTACACAACCTAAGATTTTATTTTTGACACCAACATATAGAGAAATCAAACCATAGGGCACACTAGCAACACTTGCTAAAAATCTCACCACCCTTCTTGCAACTTTTGCCACTCAAATTTTTCTTTCTTTATTCTCAAAATTTTTTTAAATTTTTTTTTATATTTACCACATCCCTCCTCTTTTATTTTAATCAAAAATTATAGCAATCAACCATTCGGGGCATCCCTTATAAATAGGGGACCAAGGGACGTCACATGGGATGAAGGGGCACCAACCTTTGGCACTTCAACTTCCCATGCAGTGAATAAATTTATCGAGTGAATTTTTGGCATTCTAGATACTTGTAGCAGAAGAACTCTCCTTCTTCTATGTGCCATTAAAAATTTAATAAATTTTGGCAACAAAACATAGGAGATCTAGTTGGGAAAATATGGCAACACATAAAAATTAAGAGCCTGCATTAAGAAGGACTCTTCATTTCACATGCCAAAAATAAGGGGGCGGTATTTATATTTTATTGTGACTTCTGGTGGGCATAGAGGAGTCCTTTTTCACTTAAAATTGGTTCAAGTGGGATAAGGATTCAATCCAAACTGACCCAATCCTATTAGGTCAAAGGCAACTAGTCTTGGTTAGCTCAAATACTTTGAACTAAACTAATTTGGAAATTTGGGTTAATATAATGTGCTAGCATATCAAATTAATCTATAGAATTTATATTAAACTCTAATTAGATTAGACTAAAGTCATATTCTAAAGTGTGTGATCTATTGGGTTCCAAATCTAGCCAACAGTGGATCCAGACTTTCGACGTAACCCTAATCCGATGAGATTAGATCATCCGAAGAGTCCCAATCAACTTGGACTCTTCCAAATTGATTTCAGAATCAAATTCTCTCAATTTTTATGAGCCCATAAGTTAATATTGATGTCTAGTAATGTGTCAAGACTAATCAAAAGATTTAAAATTTTGATAAAAAATTATCAAAATATCTTTCAATGGTAAGTTCCTGTGTAATTCAATCCTTCAGTCAAACAACATCCCAGATGAGCTGTGGGTATGAAAATATATCAAATCTAATCACTTATCTATATGTATCTCGATCTGAAGGTGATGATTCAGTTGATGATATATTAAAAAAATTTTTCTAATTATCATCTTGCTGACACGTATGAAAGGATCTCAGAGCTAATCCCAACAAACATGCGGCTCGGTCAGCTCTTCACAGGGCTGAAGAGAACCGATCGGCCTACCTAGCATGAGAATCTAGTCTCTATGGTTTAGACCACGCCCAACAAGATTATGCAGTGGAACATGACACTAGGAACACCACGAAAAAAAAAATATGGGGAGGAGAATTTTTATTAAATAATCACTCACTTGATTACAATAGAAGCTCTCCCGATCTCTCGATCTCTCACAGATACAAGAAGATCTCTCAATGATATCTCTTTCTAACCCTACCCTTGAGGGTCCTTTTAAAGAGGAACAACCCCAAGTTACAAGTCCCTCATGAACTCAACTATCCATGTACAAGATAAGGATAAACTTTAGGTAGTTGCAAAATCCTCGCTCCCGTAGGATTCTGCGCAATCAGTTAGAACTGCCAAGTTCATGCTCCAAACAAACTTAGATTACAACAAAACTTGATCTGTTGGATTTGGAATGAAAAATTCTTAAGATAGCACTATCCTTACTTTAAACTGCCTTTTGTGCAATTTCCAAAATACTCATCAATGCTGCACCCCCGAAACTGCTTGAAACTGTATTCTGTTATGGAGATGCATTTCTGTTATGGAGACACGTGTACAGCTTGTTTCTTATCTTCTTGGGACTCATGCCACATTCTTCCATCAGTGGCGTGCATCTCCATGTAGCCCAATCATCAAAATTAGGCCCATGCTTTTAGATAAGCCCGTAACACTGAATCAGCCTCATTGCAGCAGCTTCTCACCTGATAATGAACCAGCATGTATTCTCACCAATACATGCTTGGAGAACGTGTCCATGACCCCATGCTCTTGGATACTCCTTCTAGATCTTGTACATATTTTCCTAGATGATTCTAGGGCTCAGATTTGATCTCCAAGTTGTCCAAATCTCAAGAGAGCACGGTCAGACCTTGAACTCGTCCAGCGACCCGATCTGGTTTGCACCTTGATCCGTGCTCGGCCCATCCCTAATTTGAGGAGCCGTGACACTCTCCCCCACCTAAGCCGAAGTCATCCTTGATAAGGCTTGGCGGTATTTGTTGATGGTGTACTCGAACTACCATAGCTCGTCACCATACTCCCAGCATGCTTCTGAGTCCGATAGTCCTCTCCATCAGACTAAGTATTGCACTCGACTACCCTTCTTTCTTTCTGCCTTGATTTTAGAAACCTTCTTGATGTAATGAACTCGTACGGCCATTGGAGCTCGCCCACTTTGAGCCTGAGAAGGGTCAGTTGTGTCCTCCTTGAATGGCTTCAACAGGGACACATGGAACACCGGGTGCACTTTCAACTTGGAAGGCAGCGACAACTGGTATGTTGTCTCTCCAATTCGATGTGTGATGATGAAAGGACCTTCATACCTCCTCACGAGTGCTTTGTGGTAGCCCGACTTCAATTTAATGTGATGGTAAAGCTTCACCAATACCCGATCACCAATCAGAAATTCAGCTGCACGCTGCTTTATATCAGCCAACTTCTTCATCCGTTTGGTCGCCTTTGACAAGGAGACCTGAACCAAATCTGTATCCTCCTTCAGATCCCTCACAAACCTATAGGCAGTAGGACTACTTCCCATGTAGTCTGCTACGATACTTCCTGGAGTGTCTAGTTGCTGCCCTGTTATCACCTCAAATGGTGACTTTTCGATTGACTCCGATCGCTACAAGTTGTAACTAATTGGGCTTGGTCCAAGAGTCGCACCCAATCCCGTTGGTTGGCACTCACATAATGCCTCAAATACATCTCCAATAATGCATTTGTTCGCTTAGTTTGGCCATCAATCTGAGGGTGGAAGGTGGTGGACATCTTTATTTTCGTTTCGAGTATCTGAAATAACTCGATCCAGAATCTTCCCATGAAGCGAGCATCGCGATCAGAAATGATACTCCATGGTATCCCCCAATATTTCACCACATATGTGAAGAACAACCATGCCACATCCTCCGCATGGCAAGTAGTAGGTGCTGGAATGAAGACTCTGTACTTTGAAAAGCGATCCACCACTACCATGATGGAACTGTACCCATCCACTAGAAGTAATCCGATGATGAAATCCATGGAGACGCTCTCCCATGGATGCTGCGATGTAGGCAATGGCTCCAACAATCTCGTAGGTCACTGATGTTCAACCTTGTCTTGTTGGCATACTAGACAAGTGCGAACATACTTCTCGATGTCATCCCGCATCTTCGGCCAATAGTAGCTGTGTTCTATGAGAGCTTGGGTCCGATGCACCCCCTGGTGTCCGATCTACATAGAATCATGGTGCTCTTGCAGCACCTCACACCTCAGCCCTCCGCCTAAAGGCACATAGACATGCTGCCCCCATGTCAAAATCAACCCACCTTCGATCCAGAAATGATGCACCTTGCCGTCCTTGATGAGTTCATCCATGGATGTGGCCTATGGATCTTTCTCCATCTCGATCTTGACCCTCTCCATTAGGTCTCTTGCTGGTCCAAAAGTGGAAGAAACCACAGCCAACTGTGCCTTCCTGCTCAAGGCATCAGGGACCGAATTGGTTCGGCCTGACTTATACTCAACGTTGAAATCAAATTCAGCAAGAAATTACTGCCATCTTGCCTACTTGGGGGTGAGCTTTGGCTAGGTTTGGAAGTAGCTTGTGGCCACATTGTTTGTGCGCACCACAAACTTGGATCCGAGGTGGTAATGGCACCAGGTTTGAAGGCAGTGCACAACCGCTGTCATCTCTTTCTCATGAATCGTATACCTACGCTCGGTGTCATTCAATTTTTGATTCTCGTAGACCACTAGATGCCCTTCCTACATGAGCACCCCTCCAATGGTAAAATTTGATGCATCGGTGTGAACTTCAAAAAGAATGGAGAAGTCCGACAGCACAAGGACTGGCTCCTCTGTGACCGCCTGCTTGAGATGATCGAACGCCTCCTAACATTGATCGAACCACCGCCATGATCGATCCTTCTTCAACAAATCTATCAACGGGGTGCATAACTTCGAATAACTGATGATGAATCTCCTGTAGTAATTTGCCAATCCAAGGAAAGAGCGCAAGTGTGTAACACATGTAGGTACCTTCCACTCCGCCATGGCTGAAATTTTTGAGGGATCCATCATAAGCTTTCCATCCCCAATGATATGCCCAAGGAATGGCACTTTCTGCTGTACAAACACACACTTCTCCCTCTTCACGAAGAGTTGGTGTTGCTGTAAAATGGAAAAGACTTGCCTCAAGTGCGCCACATGCTCATGCAATGTCCGGCTATATACAACAATATAATCTAAGTATACTACCACAAATTTGTCGATGAAGTCATGGAGTACATGTTGCATCAAAGCATGAAGGTTGCTGGTGCATTGGTGAGGCCAAAAGGCATGACAAGGTACTCGAAGCTTCTATATCTCATAACACGTGTAGTCTTCTCGATGTCCTCCTCCGCCATGCGAACCTGATAGTACCAGCTGGGAAGGTCCAACTTGGAAAACCCTCGTGCCTTACCAAGTTATCGAACAAATCATCAATCTAAGGAATGGGGTACTTGTTCTTCGTTGTGAGTTTGTTGAGGGCTCCGTAGTCAATGCAGAGTCTCAACGAACCATCGTGCTTCTTCTGAAAGAGTACTAGTGCTCCATATGGACTCTTCGAAGGTCGGATGAACCCACTATCCCCCAACTCTGTTAGCTACCTCCTTAGCTCTTGGAGTTCAGGTGGGGCCATCTTATATGGTGCTTGAGCTGGTGGACGTGCTCCATGCACCAAATCAATCCGATGATCAATTTCCCTCTTTGGCGGCAATTGCTTGGGTAATTCGAGGGGCACCACATCCCTAAACTCAATGAGAACACCCTTGATGGGTGCTGGAATCTCCTGTCCTTCCAATAGGTCTTCCTCCTAAAGGGATGCAATGTATGTTGGAAGTCCCTTTCTCAGCCCCTTAGCAAGTTGCATGGCCGATAGGACTCGTTGTGGAGTCCCTCTAACTTGCTTCCTTTGAACCATGCAAGGCCTGCTTGAATTTAGGACCACCACCACATCTGAATCTACCTTCACCATGGCTTGTAGTTGGGTAAGCAAGGACCTACCAATGAACATCTTGTAGTCGTCGATAGGGGCAACTACCATTGTCACCCGTCCGATCCATGCACCGAATTGGATCTCAACATCCTTCATTGTTCCGCTCATAGCTACCTCTACGAAGTTGACCACCTTGAATGTATGCTCATCACATTCAATCTTCAGGTTGAGCTTCTTCATCATTGCTGAGTCCACGAAGAAGTCGGTGGCACCCATGTTAATGAGTGCCTAGAAGGTGTGACCACTAATACTAACAGGTGCATAAAGTAAGCCTCACAGCCCCTTGGCCTTCAGAGTATTGAGACTCAGTGAACCCATCCTTTGGTCGGTCTCTTGCTGCTCCTCTACCGTCATAGATGCCATCTTGCCCCTCAATGGACAATCCTTTACCTTATGAGGTCCATTGCAGATGTAGCATGAGATAGTGCTGGTACCTTTCGCCACCCCTTTGCCCTTTGCTTGGGAAGCCCCTCCACTTGAGGAGCCTAGATTCGAGCCTTTTTCACCTCCTTTGTAACTTAATTTCACTCCCCCAACTTTGCCCCTTTTTGATGTTTGGGCTTTGGGAGCTATAGATTGAGTCTTGAACTCGATGAGAGCCTCCACTTGAGCTATCACCTCGTTCAAACTCTTGACTCTCCTTCGCTGTAACTCTATCTTGGCCCATGGTTTGAGCCCATCAAGGAAGGTGAAGAGAGAGTCCTCATTGCTGAGGTCTAGTACCTCCAATAATAGTTCGCTGAACTCTCACACATACTCACGCACATCACCTTTTTGTGTGAGTCGCCATAGTCGTGCTCGAGCATCATCTTTATTGAACTCGAGGAAGAATTGCTTTCGAAGTTCATTTTGGAACTATGCCCAAGTGGTGATTGGAATAGCCCCTCGCTTTACATCGTCAGCCCGACATCACCACCAAATCATCACCACATCCCTCAAGAACATGGCTACCGTGCTCACCTTCATGGCTTCCCCCCTTACGCCGATAATCTGCAGGTATTATTCCATGGCAAAAAGGAAGTTATCCACCTCCTTCACGGACCGCCATCCACAGAACTCCTACGGCTTGGGAATATCAAGCTTGTGCAGGGGATGTGTAGCTTCATTTGTGACCTCCATTGTCGATGTAGAAGAGGACATGCCCATGGTGGCTTTTTCCTTTAGAAGGTCAACCATCTGAATTTGGAGAGCCTTCATCATGGCCTCCAACTCCTCATTACGCTGTAGCACTTCCTTGTAGTGCTGCTCCATATCAAAGGAAATCTAGTTTAACTGAGTAGCGATCTCACCTCGAAGGATTGCATCCTTCCCCTCAAGGTCCTCCACTCGCCCTTCAATCTCAGCTATTTGGGCCTCACATCTCCGTAATCGATGGTCGGTGGAGAAAATCGGAGATGCAATCCATAGCCCTTGCAAGGAATCATCAACTGGATGTGCTCCACCCATTGCTGTGCCTCCTCCTGAGGTAGGATTGGGATCCAAGGTCGAGGATGATGAATCCCCCATTCCCACCATGGATGCTGATGTAGAGGTCATCTTCTTTGTTTCCGGTATCACTCTGATACCAAGTGACACATATGAAATGATCTCAGAGCTAATCCCAACAAACGTGCGGCTTGGTCTGCTCTTCACAGGGCTGAAGAGAACTGATCAGCTTACCTAGCATGGAAATCTAGTCTCTATGGCTTAGACCATGCCCAACAAGATTATGTAGTGGAACATGACACCAGAAACACCACGAAGAAGAAGAAATATGGGGAAAAAAATTTTTATTAAATAATCACTCACTTGATTGCAATAGAAGCTCTCCTGATCTCTCGATCTCTCACAGATACAAGAAGATCCCTCAATGATCTCTCTCTCTCTAACCCCACCCTTGAGGGTCCTTTTAAAGAGGAACAACCCCAAGTTACAAGTCCCTCATGAACTCAACTATCCATGTACAAGATAGGAATAAACTCCAGGTAGTTGCGAAATCCTTGCTCTAATAGGATTCTGCGCAATCAATTAGAACTACCAAGTTCATGCCCCAAACGAACTCGGATTACAACAAAACTTGATCCGTTGGATTTGGAATGAAAAATCCTTTAAGATAGCACTATCCTCACTTTGAACTACCTTCTATGTAGTTCCCAGAATACTTGTCAAATCTGCACCCTCGAAACTGCTTGAAACCGCATTCTGTTATGGAGACGCGTGGGAGACGCATTTCTGTTATGGAGATATGTGCACAGCTTTTTCTTATCTTCTTAGGACTCATGCCATATTTCTCCATCAGTGACACATATCTCCATGCAGCCCAATCATCAGAATTAGGCCCATGCTTCGAGATAAGCCCGTAACACTGAATCAGCCTCATTGTAGCAGCTTCTCACCTGATAATGAACCAGCATGTATTCTCACCAATACATATCTTGGAGCATGTGTCCATGACTCTATGCTCTTGGGTACTCCTTCTAGATCTTGTACATATTTCTCTAGATGATTCTAGGGCTCAGATTTGGTCTCCAAGTTGCCCAAATCTGAAGAGAGCATGGTCAAACCTCGAACTCGTCCAACGACCCGATCTGGTTTGCACCTTGATCCATGCTCGGTCCATCTCCGATTCGAGGAGCCGTGACACCGCTTTGGCCAAAGACTTCCAGAATCACCATCCTATGTGATCACATAGGATGTTCTCTCTTTTTATTAGGAATGACTGATCCCTTATTGATCACTCACAGCCTCCATGCACACTTCACCATATCCAAAACACCCCACATAAGGATCAAAGAACCAAGTTAGATAGTGAACCAAAACATGGATCTATATATACAAAGTACCATGATGATCTCAGATCTAAGGATCACTTACACAACTTTTACTAGAATCATCAGTTGACATATAAATAAGACTCCATTTGATATTCTCTCGTAAGTCAATTTAGTGAACTCATTTTCTAATGAGCACCCATATTCTTATATTAGTGTCACCACACAAGTAATTGTAAGATCAACCACCCTCATTTTTGAACATACATAGAACATGCCAGTCTTATCAGTATTGTTGATCCCCGACTCAATGTACCAATGACTAGGAATGTTTTAGATTAGGGCTATCAGGAATTAGGTCTCACTGGTGTGATTTCATTACGGCCCTAAAACTATTGCCCAGACCTTTGGGATTCATTATAATCTTAAAAAATAATAAGATGCAGCATATAATGAATCAACAATATCTATTTTGTTAATATAAATATCAATTACATGAGTTTGGAAGATAAATTACAATAAACACCATATTGCATTGCATATACGATTGGTTTGTAGGGCATTATTTTTTCAATCTCCTACTTGCACTTAAAGCCAATCACCCCTATACTTGATACCCATACAATCAAGGTGACGGTCAAACTGCTGTATTGACAAGGCCTTAGTGAATGGGTCTGCTATATTGTTCTTGGTGTCAACTCGCTCCACGATCATATTGCATCTTTCGACTATCTTTCGAATGAGGTGGAACCATCTTAGGATGTGCTTGGATTTATGATGAGACATTGGTTCTTTGGCTTGAGCAACTACCTCAGTATTGTCACAATAAAGAGGCACTGGTTGTTAAATCTCCAAAACCACACCCAACTCTGTGATGAATTTTTTTATCTAGACGACCTCCTTAACAGCCTCACTTGCAGCAATATACTCAACCTCAGTAACTGAGTTAGCAATAGTTTGCTATTTGGAACTTTTTCAACTTACTGCACCATCATATAAGGTGAACACATATCCAAATATCGATTTGCTATTATCCGGATCAGATTGAAAACTAAAATTGATATAACCTTCTAGTTTTAAATCAGATCCACCATATATTAGAAAAATATTTTTAGTTCTTCTCAAGTACTTGAGTATATTTTTCACAGCTCTCCGAGATCTGCCTGAAATCTGCTTACAATGCCCAAGACATAAGCTACATCAGGTAAGGTACGTAATATAGCATACATTATTGATCCTACTGTTGAAGCAGAAGGAATAGAACTTATTCTATTTCTCTCTTCAGGTATCTTAGGAGACATCTTCTTAAAGAGTTGTATGCCATGATCTATGGGTAAATAACCTCTTTTACTTCCCTCCATATTGAATCTCTTCAACACAAGATCAATGTACCTAAACTGGGACAAGCCGAGCATACTTTTTGATCTGTCTCTATAAATCTTTATATCAAGTACATAGGACACTTCACCTAAGTCTTTCATAGAAAATTTTTGTGATAGCCAAGTTTTGATCGATTGCATCATCGGGATATCATTCCTAATGAGCAGTATGTTGTCCACATACAAGATCAAGAAGACAATAGTACTTCCACTATCCTTCTTGTACACACAAAGTTCATCTATATTTTTGATAAAATCAAACGATTTGACTGTCTCATCAAAATGAATGTTCCAGCTCCTCGATGCTTACTTTAATCTATATATGGATTCATTCAGCTTGCATACTTGATTTGCTCCCCCACTTGAGACAAATCCCTTTGGTTGAGTCATATAGACTTCTTCCTTAAGATTTTCATTGAGGAAGGCAGTCTTGATATCTGTTGGAGCAAAAATCCATCTGCATCGGAGAAGCTGGAGTCGAGGGAGTCACGGTCGTCGTCGGGACCTGCAAAGGAAGTCTAAACTAGAGTTGGGGTTGCTCCGGCAAGATCCTCCGATGCTCAAGTCAGTTCTCTGTCTCAACAAGAATGGAGTGCTCGAACGAAAATTTTAGCAGAGTTTTGGGATAGAAATTAGAGCTTAGAGAATAACATATCTGGGGCCCCCCTTTTTATAGGCGGAGGGAGCAACGGATTGACAGCGATGTTTATAACCGCCTAGTCGTGGGCCGCTCAAAGCCAGGAGGAGTTTATTGTGAAGAGTAATGGGGTGGAGTCGTGGTTGCCACCATGGCTCGCCACGTGGAATCTATTGCGGAGAGTAGAGCGGCGTCCATTATCGTGACTCGCCAGGGAGTGGTGGAGCCGCGTAGTATCCGTCGTAGGGAGTGGAGCAGAGTCATGGCCATTACTGCAGCATGCCACGTGGAGCCTGTTGCGGGGAGTGGAGCGGCGTCCGTTGTCGCGACTCGCCAGGGAGTGGTGGAGCTGTGCAGTATCCGTTGCAGGGGGTGGAGCAGAGTCATGGCTGTTACTGTGGCCTGTCAGGGAGTCCAGGCCTGTCGGCCGAAGCTCGGTTGAAGTGCCTGACGGAGAGAGGTGGCTATCCATCTGAAAGGAGCTCGGATGTTGCTGGCGGGCCGTCTACCGTTGGGTGCCTTGAGCGTTAGTACTATAGGTGAGGGCCATCTATGGTAGGAGCCCAGTCAGAGGCTTTCTATAGACGAAGTTCAGTTTCCGTAGGAGTCCGGATGAAGTCTTCCTGCAGTCGAAGTCGGGGACGAAGCCCGGCTCCCGTAGGAGTCTGAACAAAGTCTACCTTTAATTGAAGTCGGGGATGAAGTCCGGCTCCTGTAGGAGTCTAGACAAAGTCTTCCTGCAGTCGGGGCCGGGATGGAGTCCGGCTCCCATAGGAGTCCGGACGAAGTCTTCCTGCAGTCAGAGTCGGGGACGAAGTCTGGCTCCCGTAGGAGTCCGGACGAAGTCTTCCTGCAGTCGGGACCGGGGATGGAGTCCGGCTCCCGTAGGAGTCCAGACGAAGTCTTCCTGCAGCCGGAGTCGGGGACGAAGTCTGGCTCCCGTAGGAGTCTGGACGAAGTCTACCTGCAATTGAAGTCAGGGATGAAGTCCGACCCTCGTAAGAGTCCGGACGAAGTCTACCTGCAGTCGGGGTCGGGGATGGAATCTGGCTCCCGTAGGAGTCTGTCTGTCGTGAAGAATCTGGTCGACACTGGTGGGGGTTTATCCATCGACGAAACTTGAGAATACTGCTGAGGCTCGATCACCGGAGAGATGTCATCGAAGGTCGGATGATGGTAGAATCCTTGAGTGGTCACTCCTGACATGAACTTCGGCTGGAGGGAGATTTTATATCCAACACCAGTCCCCCTACTTCCGAGTTCGAGTTTTGAGCGAAGGAAGTACAGAAAAATTTTCACAGCCAAAGTTATTTTCTTGAATTCCGCACACAATCGCCCTCAAAAATCTTGGCATTCAATGCGCGCATGCTGGAGTCTTTTTTCGATTAGGGCGATCCGAAGAGTCCTTTCAGAATTTCTCCCAGAGCGTAGTCCTAAGTGCCACACCATAATAGTCCCGCTAGCAGCTAGCCCTACATCACGGTGAGTGGGACATGTGGCGGGCGCTGGTGGACCTAGGGATATCCGCCATCATAACTACGTCAGGCCCCGTCGCTTATTTAAGCCCCCTCCTTCCCTCCAGGGGCTTCACTTCGCCTGAGAGTTGACACCTTTCTTCTGCCTGAGAATTTAGTCACTCCATCGGTGCCCTTTTGGACTCTAAGCACTCTTCGCACCAGTCTTCGCCATCTCCACCGGCTCCCCACCGCCTTCAGTCTTTCGAGCCCCTTCGAGGGGTTCTCCCGTCGGGGCTTCTGCCTCGGAGGCCGACCTCGAGAGGATGCCACGAATCAAGAGGAGTAGGAGGGGGAAAACAGCGGCCTGCAAATTCTCCGGCTGTCGAACTGTCACTGAGGGTTCCCACCACCTCAAAGGGGGCTCGAGGAAGGATTCCTTCAACAACAGGGATTGAATAACGGAAACAACCGGTGAGCGCATTCCGTCTGAGAATTTCGGAGTAGTTGAACGGGGTGACACCGGTCAAGGGGGCAGAGTTGTCATCACAAATTATGGTGAGATTCTTGATGTCGTCGGGGCCGAGGGACCAGAGGCGGTCGGTGCTGATGGTGGGGTAGTAGAACTTGTTGCGGGGATGGTGGAAGTAGCGCATACCGACCTTGCTGAAGTACCTAGGACGGTGGTTGTCGTGGAGCACACGGTGGTGGTGCATGCCTCCGACGTCATCGCGGCCTCCGGGACAATCTTGTTCTTTCTGATGCGGGTCGTCGTCACCGCTGCTGTCGCTGTCCTTTGAATTCTATCCCCCCTTTTTTTCCCTAGGGTTGGGGTTTCGACAATAGAGCAGAGTGAGGCGGGGGGTGAGAGCCGAGGGGTTTATCACACGCGTTGGAAAATACTGCTAAAAAAGATGGAGCCGGAGGGAGAAGTCGAGAGCTTGAAGTGGTCCCCAACGTGTTCCTTTTGAGTCTTGTAGTAATTTTCTTTTTCCTCGGCCCCCAGGGACTTGTAACGTACACCTTGTTAATCAAGAATGAGAAGGAGATTTTGTTACTTCGTCCGCACTTTGCATCGAATTGCCGCCTATCGAACTTCTTTCATTCAACATTTGTTATTGTTGTATTCTCTTCTTTTTCTTTTTTCTTTTTTTTTTTTTTTGATGTCATCTGGAGGTTACTGGTCATTGCCGCGTCGGCTCATTTTTTCAGTCATCCTTCTTCTTCAGCCTTAATGGCTCTGTAATGCATATTTAATAAATAGCATGAGAAGGAAATTTTCTGCTACCTCTTTTACTCATATGTTGAATTATCGCTTGTCGAGCTTCTTTCGACTTTTGTCTTACTCGAAATTGATGCCATTCGGAGGTACCCGATTACCGTCGCATTGACCCATCCTTTCGTCCATGGCCGCAGATTTATCCGGGGCCACTCAGGTTTGACGCCCCCTTTCAGAGTTCGAGCTCGGAGGTCCGAGCTTCTCATCACCCTGAGGAAGTCATCTTATCTCGGGCCTGCATTGAGAGCTTTCTTGAAGGTCGGGGATTTTGATAAGAACCCCAATCCTTGCTGGGATGAGGTTCCCTGCATCTTTGATGCTGTTTGTTTTTCATTCATCGCTGACATAATCCGTCGCTTTCCTTTTTAACTCCTCTCCCCTTTCTCCTTTTTCTTTTTTGAGTGAGGGTTTTCCCTCTCTCTTGGTGGGGTCGCGAGAGCGTGAAGGGGCCGCTGAGAAGGTCCCCTTTTTCTGATCTGGTCTTGGATGACCGGACCTTAGTCGGTGCCAGGGCGATGTTCTTCCCTTACTTCTGATGTAATCGATCCTAGTTCGTATTAGGACGAGGTTCTTCTCCGCTCCTAATAGGACTGTGGGGGCACATATGGGCATTGCAGGGCCTCTCCCCCCATCCGGTCTCAGAGTAATCGGGCCTTCGACTTTGCTCATGTCAGGGCGAGGTTCTCCTCCTGTCCCTAACATGGCTGTGGGGGTGCGTATGAGCGCTGTAGGGCCTCTCCCTCCATCCGATCTAGGGAGAACCGGGCCTTCGACTTTGCTCATATTAGGGTGAGGTTCTCCTCCTGTCCCTAACATGGCTATGGGGGTGCGTATGGGCACTGTAGGGCCTCTCTCCCCATCCGGTCTAGGGAGAACTGATTTTTCGACTGTACTCAAGTTAGGACGAGGTTCTCTTCCTATTCCTAACATTGCTGTGGGGGCGCGTATGGGCGCTGTAGGGCCTCTCCCCCATCCGGTCTAGGGAGAACCGGGCCTTCGACTTTGCTCATGTTAGGGCGAGGTTCTCCTCCTGTCCCTAACATGGCTGTGGGGGCGCGTATGGGCGCTGTAGGGCCTCTCCCCCCATCCAGTCTAGGGAGAACCGGGCCTTCGACTTTGCTCAAGTTAGGACGAGGTTCTCCTTCTATCCCTAACATGGCTGTGGGGGTGCGTATGGGTGTGTAGGGCCTCTCCCCCCATCCGATCTAGGGAGAACCGGACCTTCGACTTTGCTCAAGTTAGGGCGAGGTTCTCCTCCTATCCCTAACATGGCTGTGGGGGCGCGTATTGGCGCTGTAGGGTCTCTCCCCCCATCCGATCTAGGGAGAATCGAGCCTTCGATTGTGTCGAGATGATGCTCTCCTCCAACTCCCGATGCGGTTTGTTTTGACTATCCTATCAATATAGGCTCGCGCCAAAAGAGAAGACATGCGGATATAAAATTTTTATTTAAAATAAAGTTATCGGTAATACATTCGTAAGTTTTCAGAGCTTCATGTTCGCAGGAGGTCTACTCCTCCGAGCTCCTTGAGGTAATAAGCTCCGGGCCGGACTACTTCTTTGACTTCGTATGGGCCTTCCCAATTTGGGGCGAGCTTCCCTCGATCCTGAGGTTGCGAGACGGTGGCTCATCGAAGCACTAGATCTCCTACTCTAAAGACTTTATTCTTGACCCGGGAGTTGTAATAGCGGGCGACTTTCTGTCTGTAGGCTGCCATCCGAACTTGAGCTACCTCCCGCTTTTCTTCCAGCAAGTCGAGGTTGGCCTTAAGACCTTGTGAATTGTGATGCTCGTTGAATGCCACGACTCATGCCGATGGGAGCTTGAGCTCAATTAGGATAACAGCCTCCATTCTGAAGGCTAGAGCGAAGGGGGTCTCCCCCGAGGGCAGTCTTTGGATAGTTTGGTACGCCCACAACACATGATAAAGTTCGTCTGCCCAAATTCCCTTCGCTTTTTCGAGCCTTGTCTTGATCCCTTGTAGCAGAGTTCTGTTGGTCACTTCAGCTTCGCCGTTCGCCTGAGGATGGGCTACAGACGTGAAGTTGTGGGAGATGTTTAGGTCCTCACAAAATTCAGTGAATCTCGCTCCCGCGAATTGCTGCCCATTATCGGTAATTAGGGTTCTCGGCAGGCCGAACCTGCAAACGATTGACTTCCAGATGAAGTCTTGCACTTTAGCTTCTGTGATTTTTGCCAGCGGTTCGGCCTTGACCCACTTGGTGAAATAGTCAATCGCTACTAGGAGAAACTTCCTCTGCCCCGACGCCATGGAAAAGGGTCCAAGGATATCCATCCCCCATTGCGCAAACGGCCAAGGGGCACTCAAGGGTGTAAGCTCGGTGGCGGGCTGTCTCTGGATGTTGGCATATCTCTGACATCGGTCGCACTTTCTGACGTATTCAATTGAGTCACGATGCATAGTCGGTCAGTAATATCCTTGGCGGAGCAACTTGTGGGACAAGGATCTAGCCCCCAGATGGCTTCCGCAGATTCTTTCATGCACCTCCCACAAGGTGTAGTTAGCTTTCGAAGGTCGGAGACATTTTAAAAGGGGCAAAGAGTATGATCTCTTGTACAACTTGTCCTCATAAAGGATGTATCGGGAGGCTTGATTTTTGAGCTTCCGAGCTTCTTTTGCATCATGAGGGAGAACCCCATCTCTGAGATATGCTATCAGTGGGTCGATCCAACTGGGCTCGTGATCAATTTTCATCACGGGCTGCGATTCTTCTGTACTCGGGCACTTCAGAACTTCAAAGAGAACACCCTTGGGCAATTCAGCCAGAGCCAGCGTAGCCAGCTTGGAGAGAAGATCGGCCCTGGTATTTTTCATCCTTGGAATCTGCCTGATGTTGAAGCTGCTGAAGGTGGGGACGAGCTCCTTTACCTTTTCAAGATACTTAACCATGCTGTCCTCCCATGCTTCGTAGTTTTTGCTGACTTGTCCCACTACCAGTTGGGAGTCGCTGTGAACTTGGAGCCGATCTACTCCCAACTCTTTGGCGATCTTCAATCCTGCGATCAGAGCTTCATATTCTGCTCCATTGTTTGTTGTGGGGAACTCGAAGTGTAGAGCATACTCCATGATGATTCCCTCTGGACTGATCAAGATCAGGCCCGCGTCTGCGCCCGACATGTTGGATGACCCATCCACGTAGAGGGCCCAAAAGCAACCAGGGAGGTCTGCTTCTTCTTCGGGGGAGTTCGGTCGGGGCTCCAGGCCGTCAATTTCACCCTGTTCAAATTCGGCCTCCTCCGGGATAGTGCACTCCACTATAAAATCTGCCAATATCTGGGCTTTCACTGCTGGTCTAGGTCGATAGTTGATGTCAAATTCTGTGAGCTCGATCGCCCATTTCGCCATCCTCCCGGAGGCATCCGCCCGGTGCAGAATCGCCTTAATCGGTTGGTCGGTGAGCAACGTTACGGTGTACCCTTGAAAGTAGGGTCGGAGCCTCCGGGCTGCAATCAACAGAGCGTAAGTTAGTTTTTCTAATTTAGTATACCTGGTTTTGGCGTCTCTCAACGTGCGACTGACGTAGTAGATCGACCGTTGGATTTTTGCCTCTTCCTTGATAAGGACTGCTGCGAGAGCCATGGGGGAGACCGCCAGGTACAAAAATAGTTTCTCTCTAGGCTCGGGCTTCGCCAACAACGGAGGTGAGCCGAGGTAGCTCCTTAGCTCTTCGAACGCCTGTTGGCACTCAGCGGTCCAACAGAAGTTCTTCGGCCGCTTGAGGGTTTGAAAGAAGGGTAAGCACCATTCGGCCGACCTTGCAACGAAGCGATTCAGAGTTGCTACCCTCCCTGTAAGGTGCTGAACCTCTTTTATCGACTTCGGGGTGGCCATCTCCTGGATGGCGTGAATTTTCTCTGGATTGGCTTCAATTCCATGCCCCGATACCATGAAGCCCAGGAACTTCCCTGAGGTCACTCCGAAAGCACATTTAGTCGGGTTCAGCTTCATCTTATATTTTCGGAGGGCACCGAAGGTCTCCTTGAGGTTGGCGACATGGTTCATGGAAGATTTGCTTTTCACGAGCATGTCATCCACGTAGACCTCCATATTGCGGCTGATCTGCTCCTTGAAGATTTTGTTCACCAGCCGTTGGTAGGTTGTGCCTGCATTTTTTAGGCCGAAAGGCATGATCCTGTAACAGTAAAGGCCACGGTTAGTAATGAAAGTAGTCTTTTCTTCATCTTCCGGTGCCATCCTGATTTGATTATAGTCGGAGAATGCATCCATAAAGGTGAGAAGCTCATGGCCCGAGGTTGCATCCACCAGTTGATCAATTCTGGGCAGAGGGTAGCTGTCCTTTGGGCAGGCTTTATTTAGCTTTTTGAAGTCTATACACATCTTTCACTTGCCGTTTGCCTTTTTGACTAGGACGACGTTGGAAATCCAGTCAGGATAATTGACTTCTCTAATGAATCCGGCTTTCAGGAGTTTGTCCACTTCCTCGACTATCGCTTTCTGCCTCTCCGGTGCATGACCTCAGATTTTTTCTTTCGTCGGTCGATGCTTTGGATCGACGGCCAGACGGTGCTCCATGACTTTCGTGTCAATCCCCGGCATGTCTGCTGGAACCCAAGTGAAAACGTCCGCATTCTTACGTAGAAAATTGATGAGATGCATCCGCACCTCTTCCCCCAGGTTGGAGCCGATCTTCACCACATGCTCTGCATTCCCATCATTCAAAGGGATCGAAACCAGATCTTCAATTGGGCCGCCCCTCTCCTCAGCGAGGTCATCGCGGGCATCCAGCCCATCAACTGGACAGAGGTCGGATTGGTCACTTCTTTGCAAGGCTATGTTGTAGCAGTGTCTGGCCAGGGCTTGGTCTCCCCTGACTTCTCTGACCTCCTGGTTAGTAGGAAATTTCAATTTCAAATGGTAGGTTGACACGATGGCCCGGAGAGTGTTGAGGCCCGGATTGCATTGTAGGCTGACGGCGCCTTCACCACCAGAAAATTCACCAGAGCCCTAGATTATCTTGGATATCGATCCGCAGCTACAGTCAAAGTTATTACTCCCTCCACTGGGACAGCATCACCGATAAACCCTACCAGAGGGGAGCTAATCGGCCCCAAATGGCCGTCAAGGATGGACATTCTTGAAAAGGCATCGTAGAACAAAATGTCGGCCGAACTTCCATTGTCGATAAGAATGCGGCGGACATCGTAATTAGCTATATTCAAGGAAACTACAACTGCGTCGTTATGAGGAAATTGAACTCTCCGAGTATCTTCTTCAGTGAAAGTTATGGATTTCTCAATCTTTTGCCGCTTGGGAGGTCCGGCCAATATGCCGGTCGCTCCCCGTCAGGATTCTTCCGAGATGGTGTTGGCAAAATCTGTCGGAGGTCGATTGTCTGACCGCTCTATGCCGGCAGCCGTTGCCAGAGGAGGAGGAGCCTGAAAAACTAGAGGTGATGTCGGAGCCTGAGATCTGGCCGTGGAGGCCGTGGGTCGCCGTGCGGATGCTTTGCGGGGAGGCATCGGGCGAAGATCTAGTGGGGGAAGGAGGAGAGGATGTCAGAAAAGATGAACGGAGGTGGTCCCATTGAGCGCTCCTTTAAGAACAAGGGTACTGCGAAGACACAGCCCTTCCTCTAGCGCCAATCCTGTTGGAGCAAAAATCTGCCTGCGTCGAAGAAGCTGGAGTCGAAGGAGTCGCGATCGCCGTCGGGACCTGCAAAGGAAGTCTAAACCAGAGTTGGGGTTGCTCCGGCAAGACCCTCCTACACAAGTCAGTTCTCTGCCTCAACAAGAATGGAGTGCTCGAACAAAAATTTTAGCAGAGTTTTGGGATAGAAATTAGAGCTTAGAGAATAACGTATCTGGGGCCCCCCCTTTTTATAGGCGGAGGGAGCAACGGATTGACAGCGACGTTTATAACCACCTAGTCATGGGCCGCTCAGGGCCAGGAGGAGTTTATTATGAAGAGTAATGGGGTGGAGTCGTGGCTACCACCATGGCTCGCCACGTGGAATCTGTTGCGGAGAGTGGAGCGGCGTCTGTTGTTGCAACTCACCAGGGAGTGGTGGAGCCGTGCAGTATCTGCCGCAGGGAGTGGAGTAGAGTCGTGGCCATTACTGCGGCATGCCGCGTGGAGCCTGTTGCGGGGAGTGGAGCGGCGTCCGTTGTCGCGACTCGCCAGGGAGTGGTGGAGCCGCGCAGTATCCGTCGCAGGGGGTGGAGCAGAGTCATGGTTGTTACTGTGGCCTGTCAGATCTCATAGTCATAGTATGCTGCTATAGCAAGCATTATCCGAATAGACTTGAGCATGTTTATCGATGAAAAGATTTCTTCATAATCAATACCTTGTTTTTGCCTGAAATCTTTTGCCATAAGCCTGGCCTTATCAGTTTCTACCTAGCCATATGCTCCAATCTTCTTTTTGAAGATCCATTTGCAGCCTATTGGGGTCACACCCTCAGGTGCATTAACCAAAGTCCATACTTGGTTAGCATACATAGAGTCTATTTCAAATTTCATGGCATTTAGCCACTTGTTAGAGTCACTACTCATGACAGCTTCCAAATAGGATGTAGGTTCATCATTCTCAATGGTGTGGAATGTATTGATTGTCATTCTCAATGACGAATCTATACCTGAGTGGTACACTACGCACTCTACTTGACCTTCAGAGAGGAGGGGTGTGTAGTAGTTGTGCCTCAAGAATGGGCACATCTGGTTGAGAACTGTTTAGTAAATCCTAGATGGGTTGTAGGTTTTGAATTTCCTCAAGTTCAACATACCTCCCACTACCTTCTTCTTGGATAAACTTTTTCTCCAAAAAAATGGCATGCCTACCAACAAACACCTTTTATTGGGTAGGGTTATAGAAGTAGTATCCTATACTCTCCTTGGGTAACCTACAAATCTATATTTTTCTGATCTAGCATCCAGCTTATGCCCATCAATATTTTTCACATAAGCTGGGGAACCCCAAATCTTAAGATGCTTAAGATTTGATCTTTTTCCTTTTCATATTTTAAGTGCTAGAAATAGATTTCGAAGGCACTTTATTTAAGATATATGCTGCAGCCTCGAGGGCATATCCCCAAAAGAAATCGAAAGATCCATGAAACACATCATAGATCGCACCATATCTAGTAAGATGCAATTCTTCCTTTCCATAATTCTATTTAATTGTGAGTATAAGGAGGTGTCCATTGAGAGAATATTTTATTTTATTTCAAATAATCGAAAAACTCACTGAATAAGTATTCTCTTCCTCGATTCGATCGAAGATTTTTAATACTTTTACCAATTTATTTCTCGACTATTCTTTGATACTCTTTAAATTTGTCAAAGGCTTCAGATTCATATTTTATCAAATACATATTTTCAAACCTAGACTTATCATTAGTGAATGTGATGAAGTAAGAGTATCCTCCTCTGACTTAAATCGATATTGGACCACACACATTAGTATGTACAAGGTCCAATATGTCACTCACCCTTTCTCTATGTTTAGTAAATGGAGTCTTGGTCATTTTTTTCATGAGGTAAGATTCACAAGTTTCATATGATTCATAATCATAAAGATCAAAAAAATTATTTTTGAATAACTTGTTAATCCTTGACTCATTTATATAGCCAAGTCGGTAATGCCAGAGGTATATGACATTAACATCCTCTCTCTTTCTTTTCTTCATATTATCAATATGAAATACATTATCATTAAGTGAAAGAAACATAAGACCATTATCAATAAAAGTACTTTCATAATGTTCGTTAGAAAAGTAAATAGAACAACCATTATTCTTTGTAATTATTTCAAAATCTTATTCTAATAACAATAGTATAGAAATAATATTTCTAACAATATCAAGAATATAATAATAGGTCTTCAGTTTCAAAACTTTGCCCAAAGGTAATTTCAAAACCCTGGTTCCTATGGCTTCGGCTTGAATGGACTCTCCACTAGCACCGAACAGTTCGAAGTCATTTTTATTCAGATTTCTTATTTCTTGTAGATCCTGTAAAAATTTACAAAGATGTGAGCCATAGGCGGTATCCAATACTCAAAAATCTGAAAATGAAGTATTTAATGGTAAATTAGTTTGTATCATATATAAATCTTTAGCAATATTTGTCGGTTTCACGGTTGCAAGGTATTTTTTTTAATTTCTCTTTCAATGGCCTTCCTTGTCACAGTGATAACAAGTACTTTTGGTGGAGACCTTCTTCACCATCTTCTTAGAGATGCTAGCCTTGGGGTTCAACTTTTTCTTAGAATCATTCTTTGCCTTCTTCTTATTGATCTAACCAATATGAAGGACCTGAGCCTTTTCTCCCTTGAAATAGCTTTCTGTAGTTTTCAACATATTCAACAGCTCAGGCAGGCTAATGTTCAGTTTATTTATATGATAATTTATAACAAACTAAGAAAAAGAGTCAGGGAGAGATTGTAGGATCAAATTCTAGCTTGGTTCATTATCCATGGAAAAATCAAAATTATACCAGATGAGTGATCCAATCAATCATCTTTAGAATATATTTTTGCATAGAGCTACCTTTAGTCATACGGGCATGGAATAACTGCTTTGATATCTGATACGATCAAGATGCTGTCGTTAAGACACCATGATTATCAATCAAATTCTGACTTCAATAAAAATTAAAAATATGTAGAAAGTAGTGAGTCGGGTCGAATCCACAGAGAAAGTAGGATTTTGATTTGAAATCTTTGATTTTATAAAAAGAAAATAAAATTTTGGAGAAAGTAATTTAAGTCGGAAACAAAAATTAAAAGTGCAAAAAATAAATCGGGTACTAAGATCTACTAACTAGACCCTAGCATCTACTTGCAATAAAAATAAATAATAAAAATTTAAAAAGTATAAAAATAAATTGGTACTAAGATCTACTAATTAGATCCTAGCATCTACGTGCAAGAAAAATAAAAGACAGGAATTTAAAGTGCAGGAAAATAAATTTTGCATTATTGAAATTGAAATTCAAGTACAAGAAATTTAAAAGAAACAATAAAAAAAAAATTGTAACAAGGATCTAAAGTTGATCAGCCAAGCCTCATCGAGAAGATGGTTGATGACCTCTCCATCTTCTGTCGTACTCCGTAGAGCGAACCAGCTTTTCTCCTTCTTTTCCTTGGGTCCCTAAAGCTATTTTATTTTTTTTATTTTTTTTCTATACTTTTCACTCAATTTTTTCTCCTCCCAAAGCTTATTCTCGGACCCTCTATTTATAGATGAATTTTTCATGATTTTTTGGTAGGAAAAGGAGTCCTAAAACCCTTAGAAATCGTATAAATCTCCTTAGGAATATTTCTGACCGTCAGATCAGCTTCAGACCGCCCAGATCTGCTCAAAAATCAGAGTTATAATCCTTATCAGGGTCGGATCAAATGTCAGCCGTCCGATCTGGGTTCTGATGAAGTTATGGCCGTCGGATCGCGCAAAAGAGTCCTTAATACAGTCGGGAGCAATAACAGCCGTTGGATAAAGATGGATTGCTTCTGGGCCGTCGGATCGCGCAAAAGGGTCCTATTCAAAGTCGGCAACGAGTCTAAACCGTCGGATTTGGGTCGGATTCAATCTCAGCCGTTGGATCGCGTCCAAGATCTTATTCTCGCTGTGAACCACGCCTGTGGACCGCGTAAGTATTTCTGTGGACCGCGCTCTGGCTCTGTGGACCGACTGACCGGTCCACCGTACACCGGAGGCTATTTTCTTTATTTTTTTTTGGGTATTTTAGCTCCGTTTTTGCTCCGATTTTCTCCTGAAAAATTGGAAAAAATATGCATTAAATTTTTCAAAAATTTCTCTTTATTTTGGTGCCTAAATTACTCAATTAAATTAATATCTATTTTTTTATAAATATATCTAATTTTATATTTTTTTCAAAATCACTTTATTTTTTAGAAAAATTCAATAAATTCATGAAATTAGGATTTTTAAGAAGATGTTAGCACCATAAATTACCAAAAATATCTCTAATAAATATAAAAATATACTACTTATCACACTCTCCAACTTGAACTTTGCTCGTCCTCGAGTAAAGAAAGAATTTAGAATTAAGTACCGTTTAACTTAAAGCTTCGAATTTTACTAAATAATTTTCAAAAGATCATTTGTTGCCCAGCTATGCAACCCAAGAGGGGGGGTGAATTGGGTTTCTAAAAATTTTAAGCCCAACAAATGACTTATGAAGAACAAAACAATGGCTTTAAATCAATATTAATTAACTAAAGCAGTATTGCAAGGATATAATAAAGAAATAAGATAAAGCGATAAAGCACACCACAAACACAAGGATTTATAGTGGTTCGGTGCTAACCTTGCACCTACGTCCACTCTCCAAGATCCCACTTGAGAATTTTAATCCACTATCCTTTGTATTCAACCCGAATACAAAAACGTCGAAAACTCCGACACTAGCTATCCCAAGCTAGAATACAGGACGTCGGAAACTCCGACCCTAGCTATCCCAAGCTAGAACACTTGTTTCCCGGGTACAAGCCAACCCAAAACACTCCGATTTCAGGTTCGGATCAACCTTTCCTTGTTTTGGAAATCCTCCAAAAACAAGAGCAAAAACTCACAAAGAGTAAGAATATTTAGAGCACAGATGAATACAAAAACAGCTCCTTAAATGAGCAAATATAACAATAAAAACTTTACTCAAATGAAGAACCCCTTTTTCAGATTTTCTCAAGATGAATGAACGGTTGAACGCTTGAGAAGAGGTTGATTGTTGATTGAAGATCTCTTGAAAGCTTTGAACGATCTCTAGATCAAGGTTGAAACGATAGGCGTGAAGAATTCTCTCCTTGAAAGATCTTCCTTTTCTCTTTCACAATCTCTCTGGTATATTGTGGATCCTCTCTCTTTTTCTATGGATATTTCTTTGATCTCAGGTTTTTTCTTGCAAATTTCGGATCCTCTCTTCTGTTCTTCTCTTTTTCCTCTCTTTTCTCTTCTCATTTGATTTCACGTTTGATCCGCTATTTAATCTGCAATTTCTTTCATCATTTAAAGCATTTTGTAGCATTAGAAGCAAGAGAAAACAATTTAGGCAGATAAAGAGCCGTTAGAGGATTTTTAGGAAGCATAAATGGCAATTAAAATGGGCAAAAAAATAGCCGTTGCTGACATTTCCCGTCGCAGGGGTCGACTCATGAGTCGACTCATGCTTCAGGAGTCGACTCATGAGTCGACTTCTGTTGCAACAGACCAGAAGATCTGATTTCTGGATTTTTCGGCTCAAATCAGCAGAGGTCGACTCATGAGTCGACTCATGCCTTGTGGGTCGACTCATGAGTCGACTCACAGGTCGTGCCAAGCCAAAAATCCAGCGTGCCATGGGAATTTTTTCGTGCCATTCAGCTCATAGTGCCATGAGTTGACTCATGAGTCGACTCATGCACTTCAAACCTTCATAACTTCAAAAATATTAGTCCAAACACAATGAAATTTTCACCAATAGATTTCAAATCATTTGTTCTACCAAATGGTACTATCAAATCAGGATTTTAGTAAAATTACGATTTTGCCCTTGAAGAGCATAAGGACTTTTTCAATTGATTGTATCCCTTCAATCTGCTTTGTAATCATCAAAATCAATCTAGGAGCAACAATCTCCCCCTTTTTGATGATGACAAAACATATGAACAAAAATATTTATGTTAATGCATTAATTTCAAAAGAATCCATTATGGGTGTATATGCTTGAAAAGAGTATGATTCTTTTGGCATGTAATATAAATGCAAAAATAGTTTGTCCATTTTCTTAAAGATTTGAAAAGGGTATTAGATCATTTTGAGTTCAAGATATTTCAGAGCAAGAGAAGATAAATAACTTTTTCTATGTATCAGAGCAAAAATAATTTTTACAATGATATCAGAAAAGATTTTATAATGTATCAGAGCAAAAAAAATTTTTTTTTTTTTAATGTATCAGAGAAAATTTCATTCAGTATCCGAGCAAATGTTATAATATTTTAGAGAAACCTTCACACTGTATCGGATCAAATGTTATCATGTATCAGATCAAGTTGAAAGAAATTGTAGGATGAATCAGAGTAAAACAAATTTCTTATTGATGTCTCAAGGTGAGTAAAATTTCAAAAGCAAGTTTGAATATCAGAGCATATATATAAAAAAATACTTATTTGCATTGTACTCATGATTTTGCTTTTGATGGATTAAAGTTCTGTCTGATACCAAATTTCTCTGTCTGATACCAAATTTCGATACCAAAATTTTTCAAAGTTTTGTTTAATCTTTCAATCCTTGTTTTTGTCTAATTTCTCTAATATTTGTTTAATTTCTTCAATATTTGTTTTAATTTAATTTCTCCCCCTTTTTCTCATAATTTAGGGTTTTGCTTTTTGTCTAATTTCAATTTTTGTTTAATTTTAATTTCTCCCCCTTTTTGACATCATCAAACATAGTTAACTCTTTCTTTTCCTTTTCTGAAAATATTCTTTAATTTCTTCCTCTTTAGAGTTTTTCACAGATGTTTGCTCCCCCTTAATATAGCAATTATCAATAGCAAACAACAACAAGGAGAAGATAATATTTCAATTGATGTATCAGAGATTGAAATATAACCAAAATATAATCATTACAAAGAGGTAGAAATATAGGTAAAAGATGATTCCATTAAAATCATAATTGTTTCAATACATAGAATTCAACCAGCTAAATGTCAATACATGGCCCCAAGGTATAGATCCTAGAACAAGATACTAACTCCTAAGATCTAGATAAGTCAATGATCAGAGTCATCAGATATAGGGTGAGGGGATGATGGATCAGAAGTGCGTCCTCTACCCCGTCTGCCTCTGCCACGAGTGGAGGTGATGGCACGAGCAGGAGAACGAGATGAACTAGGTGGCTGAGAATGCTGAGATACTAGGGCTGATATCATGAGTCTGATAGAATCAAGTACGTTCAGTGCTCTGGAAACAGATTGAAGTAGAGCAGTAAACTGGGTGGTAGCATGCTCACTCGATCCTCTGATCTCTTTCCTCAGTAGCTCATATCCACCTTCTAGTGCTCCTCTGAGCCTGCCAGCCTCTGCAGTGAGGTCTGTGACCTCAATGGTAGACTCCTGTGGCTGGGGATGGGCCAATGCAAGGACTTGCCCCTGCAAGTCAAGAACTCTGCCAGTAAGTCTCCAGACTGTATCCTCAAGCTGTTGTATCCTGACGGACTGATCTGAAATCATCTGAAATATAGTGGAGATGTGGGGAGTAATGGTCTGATCAGAAAAAGTAGCTCCAGGTGCAAAAGAAGTACTACTCCACTGGCTAGACAACAAAGAAGCCACACGCTGAGATATATGCTCGATCTGATCATCAGCCAGTCTGAACTCTGAATGAGGTGCTCTGCTCTCTGGCTGATACACTGGTGTGGGCATCCTAGTAAACTCAGAAGGGCCAGCCTCAGTATCATGAATGAACTGGGTATCTGGTGAAGCTGCCCTGAAATCATGTACAGGAGAAGATGGACCTTCTTCTTCTACTCTGCCTTCAGTTCTGTCTTCAGCTCTTTCCTCAGCTCTCTCCTCAGCTCTTTCTTCAGAGCCCTTGATCCAACCACCAACAGTCTTTGTAATTCCCATTCGGTGTAGGCTGTGTTGGTTGAAAGTGTCCACATGTGAGAGCTTGGTAGGTGTCTCCCCCTCACAGCTAACTCCAAACCTCCTAAAAACTCTAGTAAGGGCCATACCATAAGGCAAGTGTGCCTTGGATCTGTTCAAAGTTTCTCTCATGGCCTCTATCATAAGTGTAGGGAGGTTTAGGGGGGTCTGAGTGATGATATGAAACATGACACATACATCTCTGCCAGATAGTAAGTCATGTCTACCACTCCTAGGAAAGAATAGTTTTGTCACAATCTGATGCAGGACCCTCATCTCAATGGACAGTAGCTTTGCTTCCAATCTGTTTAAACTTCCTGAAAAATCTTCTCCTAAGATAATTCTGATCCCTTCTTCTTTAATTGGGAGTTCCATATATGAGTATCCTTCACTAGGCAACTGAAGTATCTCTCCCAATATCCTAGAATCCAAACAGATGTCAATCTCCTTTACAGTTGAAGTCACAGACCCGTTTCCATAGTTTAGGTTCTGGTAGAACTCTCTGACTAGATCAACATAGGTGACTTCCTTAAGAGAGCAATAAAGTTCCCATCCTTGATTTTTGATCTTGGTAGCAAAAGTAAAGCCTTCTTTCTCAAAGAACCGAAAATCTATATTTTTCCCGGTTTCTACTTTTCTATCAGAAAGAAGATTTACACTGGGGCTTATGGAGGGTTGAGAGGGACCTTGAGCAGGTACTGAAACTGGATTGGGAACAGTGGAAGACTGAGCATGCCTTTTCTTTCGGACAATTTCCTCAGGCTCTCGGATTGATTTCCTTCTTTGGGGAAGTTTTATCTTTGGAGCCATATCCAGACAAGAAGACTTGAATTCAGTGGAGGAGGGATCACAAAAGAGTAAAGAAGAATTTTGGTGGAGAAAAGAAGTGGATTTTGAATGAACGGTGAAGTTCTAGGGCACGTTCCACCCGCGCCTAACACTGCGAGAAAGCACAGAAAAATCCTTTTCAAGGAGGCGATTTTTGGTGGAGAGGAGGAGGGAGAATTGCCTCAGAATTGTTCCTTGGATTTGGAGCAAAACAGAAGTTTGGAGGGACGGCTTTCGGAAGGAAGACGACGAGAAGATGAGTCGTCTCATAAACAAATTTTCCGTTTTAAAAATAATGAACCCGATGGAAGTTGGTGGGATTTACAAGTTTGCCATTGAGTCGACTCATGGGGGTCGACTCATGAAGTTCAGAAAATCAGAAAAAATGCAAATAAATTCCAGAAAAATTCAAAATTTTGGGAGAAAGAATTTTGCTCAATGATAAGTTTTTAGAGTGATAAAACTAAGCTTTTGGAACCAGGATAGATGTTGAAAATTGAGCTCTAAGAGTTTTTGACATCTATTCTTTGGAAATTGAGAAATTTCAGACAAATGGATCTAGAATTCCTAGATTTCTCCTAATTTCACAGAATCTTTCCTCACTAAGGGCCTTTGTAAAGATATCAGCTAATTGATTTTCAGTGCAAACATATTCAAGAATTATATTTTTGTTTTGAACATGTTCTCTTATAAAATGATGTCTTATCTCAATATGTTTAGATCTTGAATGTTGTATTGGATTTTTAGATAGATTTATAGCACTTGTATTATCACATTTTATTGGTGTTTCATTAAGTTTGATTCCAAAATCTTCGAGTTGTTGCTTAATCCACAAGATTTGAGCACAACAACTTCCGGCTGCAATGTATTCGGCCTCAGCCGTAGACAGTGCCACCGAATTTTGTTTCTTGCTAAACCATGAGATTAGGTTAACTCCAAAAATTGGCAAGTTCCACTTGTGCTTTTTCTATCTAATTTACATCCAGCAAAATCAGCATCAGAATATCCTAACAAATTAATTTGTGAGTCCTTAGAGTACCATAACCCTATAGTTTGTGTACCATTTAAGTATCTAAGGATTCTTTTAACAGCATTCAAATGAGATTCCTTAGGATTAGATTGATATCTTGCACATAAGCAAACACTAAACATGATATCAGGCCTACTTGCAGTTAAATATAATAATGAGCCAATCATACCTCTATAGTATTTTAAGTCTACGCTTTTACCTTCATCATCCTTGTCAAGCTTACATGAGGGACTCATTGGTGTGCCAATTGGTTTGCAGTTCTCCATTCCAAATCTTTTGAGTAGTTCCTTGGTGTACTTGCTTTGGGTGATGGAGATTCCCTCTTTTGATTGTTTGATTTGGAGTCCGAGGAAGAAGGTGAGTTCTCCCATCATGCTCATCTCGAACTCTCCCTGCATAAGCTTAGCAAAGTCTTGACAAAGGGATTCATTAGTAGACCCAAAAATTATGTCATCAACATAAATTTGTATAATTAGCATATCATTTTGGTTTCTTTTAATAAATAGAGTTGTATCCACATTGCCTCTTGAGAAACCATTATTTAGTAGAAATTTGCTTAGCCTTTCATACCATGCTCTAGGTGCTTGTTTTAGACCATATAAAGCTTTATTTAATCTGAAGACATGATTGGGAAAAGCATGATTTTCAAATCCTGGGGGTTGTTCTACATATACTTCTTCAGAAATATATCCATTTAAAAATGCACTTTTAACATCCATTTGAAATAGTTTGAATTTCATAAAGCAAGCATAAGCAAGTAGAAGTCTAATGGCTTCTAATCTAGCAACAGGTGCAAAGGTTTCATCAAAATCAATTCCTTCTTCTTGATTATATCCCTTAGCAACCAGTCTTGCTTTATTTCTAATTACTTTCCATGCTCATCTAATTTGTTTCTAAAGACCCATTTTGTGCCAATTATTGAATAATCTTTAGGTCTTTTCACTAAGGTCCAAACATTATTTCTTTCAAATTGACTGAGTTCTTCTTGCATAGCATTAATCCAGTTATGATCATTTTCAGCTTCTTCAAAAGTTTTAGGTTCAAGTTGAGATACAAAAGCACAATGATTAAGTACATCTCTAAGTGAAGAACGTGTTTTTACCCCATGCATAGGATCACCGATAATTAATTCCTTAGGGTGGTTGTGAACATACCTCCATTCCTTGGGTAAGTCATTTGTACCTTGAGGTTGTTCTTGAATTTCTTCACCTTTCTCATTTTGTTCATCTTCTTGATCCTTGTTTTCTGGAGTCGCTGAATCTTTTAGAGTGATCTCCTTCATACCTTCTATTAGTGGATCTGCATCATCAACACCCTTATTCTTCCTTGAAGGAAGATCGTTAGATTCATCAAAGACAACATGTATGGACTCCTCAACTACTAAGGTTCTTTTGTTGAACACTCTAAATGCTTTACTAGTGGAGGAGTAACCTAGAAGGATTGCTTCATCTGATTTTGCATCAAATTTACCAAGTTTTTCTTTGCCATTATTTAATACAAAACATCGGCAACCAAAAACATGAAAATAGGCAATATTTGGTTTTCTTCCTTTCCAAAGTTCATAGGGGGTTTTCTTTAAAAATTGTCTTATTAAAGCACGATTTAAAATGTAACATGCTGTGTTAATAGCTTCTGCCCAAAAATATTTTGGAAGGTTGCTTTCACAGAGCATGGTACGGGCCATTTCTTCTAAGGTTCTATTTTTCCTTTCAACTACCCCATTTTGTTGGGGTGTCCTAGGAGCAGAGAAGTTGTGGCCAATTCCATTTTCATCACAAAAATTTTCAAAGTCATGATTTTCAAATTCTGTTCCATGATCACTTCTAATATTTTGAATTGAAAACCCTTTTTCATTAGTGACTTTTCGATGAAATTTCGTGAAAATTTGAAAAGTTTCATTTTTGTGAGCTAAAAAGAAAATCCCAAGTAAAACGAGAGTAATCATCAATTAATACAAATCCATATCGTTTTCCTCCTAGACTAGTGGTTTTAGTTGGTCCAAATAAATCCATATGTAAGAGCTCTAAAGGTCTAGAAGTTGAAATAGTGTTTTTGGATTTAAATGATACTCTAGTTTGTTTACCTAATTGGCATGCATCACAAATTCTATCCTTTTCAAAATTCAATTTTGGCAAACCGAGAACTAAATCCTTTTTGATTAATTTTGAAAGAGAATGCATGCTAATATGTGCAAGTCTACGATGCCACAGCCAACTAGTCTCATTTATTTTAGCATTTAAGGAAACTAGGCATTGCATGTCTAATTTAGTTAAATCATTCAAGTCTACCATATAAACATTGCCATGCCTATGTCCTATAAATTTAATGCCATCGTTAATAGGACTCGTCACAATGCATACAGATGATTCAAAACTTACTTTATACCCTTTATCACAGAATTGACTAATGCTAAGTAAGTTATGCTTTAAACCTTTAACAAGTAAAACATTCTCAATGTATTTGGAGGGAGTGATACCAATGTTACCTATCCCGATGATCTTTCCTTTGCCATTATCTCCAAAGGTGACCATCCCTCCATCCTTAGCATCAAGCGTGATGAATTGTGATTCATCACCAGTCATGTGTCTCGAGCATCCGCTGTCAAGATACCATTTCCTGTTTCCTTCTTGGGATGCTAGACACACCTGCAAGCACAGATCAAGTTTCTGTCTTAGGTACCCAAGCTTTCTTGGGTCCTTTCAGGTTAGTCAGAATGGTTCCTTTTGGAACCCATATTTTCTTTGTGTTTGCATATTTGTTAATAAGACATGTGTATGATTTATGTCCTATTCTTCCACATTTAAAACAAGTAATATTTGTAGGCTTTTTGTTGAATAATTTGCATAAATATCCTTCAAAAATTTTTGTTTCTTCAGGGGTTTGTAACCAAGTCCAGCCTTATCATATATAGCTTTCTGATTATCAAGGATCATATTTAGCTTGTTTGAACTTAAGGTGAACTTATCTACTATAGATTTCAGTCTGTTAATTTCATCCTTAAAGTTTTGATTTTCTTGAATCAATGTGAATTTTTCAATTGAAAGAATTTCAGCTTGTTTCACTAAGGACTGATTTTTCAATTTCAGCTCTTTGTTTTTCTTCCCTAGTTTCTTTAATTCATCAATTGAATCATAGAAAGCTTCATGCAATTCTTCAAAAGTAAATTCACTAGTGGATTCAGAAGTTACCTCATTTTCATGTGCCATCAGGCACAGATTGGCTTGTTCGGTTGAGGTTTCCTCGTCGGAGCTTGAGTCATCACTCGCACTCCAGGTCGCCATCATTGCCTTCTTTTTGAATTTCTTTGGACCTTTCTTCAATTGAGGACATTCGGATCTGAAATGTCCTGGCTTCTTGCACTCGTAGCATATAGGGGTTTGATCTTTCTCCTTTTCTATGCTTTGATCCCCTTTTGTAAATTTCTTTCTCATCCCCTGTTTCCTTTTTCTTAGAAACTTCTTGAATTTCCGGGTGATGAGAGCCATCTCCTCATCCTGATCTTCATCTTCAGAGTCATCTGTTTCATAATCAGGTGAAGTTGTGGATTTGAGGGCAATGGTTCTTTTCTTTTTGATTTCATCCTCTTGATGTTGCATCATGCTAAGTTCATGAGTCATCAAGGATCCAAGAAGCTCTTCTAGAGGTAGAGTGTTCAAGTCCTTTGCTTCTTGGATGGCAGTCACCTTGGCTTCCCAAGTTCTTGGCAGTGACCTGAGAATCTTCCTTACAAGTTCACTGTTAGTATAAGATTTGCCAAGACTCTTTAAACCATTGATTATATCAGTAAAACGAGTAAACATAGCAGTTATGGACTCATCATGCTCTATTTTGAACAATTCATATTTATGTACAAGCATGTTTATTTTAGACTCTTTTACTTGATTTGTTCCCTCATGGGTGACTTCTAACCTATTCCATATTTCTTTAGCAGATGCACAAGTAGAAATGCGATTAAATTCACTAGCATCTAGTGCACAATAAAGAACATTCATAGCTTTGGCATTTAATTGTGCCAATTTCTTGTCAACCTCATCCCATTCTTTCTCGGGTTTGGTTGACTCTCACCATCTATAATCTTGGTGGGTGTGTGAGGACCATTCACTATGATACTCCACATATCATAGTCGAGTGCTTGTATGAAAATCTTCATCCGAGCTTTCCAATAGGTGTAATTAGACCCATTGAAAAGTGGAGGTCGGTTTGTTGATTGCCCTCAGCTAGAGAAGTTCCAACATGGGTTGCCATAGATCTTTGGCTCTTTGATTGTTAGATCAAAGAAGGGCTAGAGCACTGGCTCTGATACCACTTGTTGCCCAGCTATGCAACCCCAGAGGGGGGGTGAATTGGGTTTCTAAAAATTTTAAGCCCAACAAAAACTTATGAAGAACAAAACAATGGCTTTAAATCAATATTAATTAACTAAAGCAGTATTGCAAGGATATAATAAAGAAATAAGATAAAGCGATAAAGCACACCACAAACACAAGGATTTATAGTGGTTCGGTGCTAACCTTGCACCTACGTCCACTCCCCAAGATCCCACTTGGGAATTTAATCCACTATCCTTTGTATTCAACCCGAATACAAAACGTCGGAAACTCGACACTAGCTATCCCAAGCTAGAATACAAGACGTCGGAAACTCCGACCCTAGCTATCCCAAGCTAGAACACTTGTTTTCCGGGTACAAGCAAACCCAAAACACTCCGATTTCAGGTTCGGATCAACCTTTCCTTGTTTTGGAAATCCTCCAAAAATAAGAGCAAAAAACTCACAAAGAGTAAGAATATTTAGAGCACAGATGAATACAATAACAGCTCCTTAAATGAGCAAATATAACAATAAAACTTTACTCAAATGAAGAACCCCTTTTTCAGATTTTCTCAAGATGAATGAACGGTTGAACGCTTGAGAAGAGGTTGATTGTTGATTGAAGATCTCTTGAAAGCTTTGAACGATCTCTAGATCAAGGTTGAAACGATAGGCGTGAAGAATTCTCTCCTTGAAAGATCTTCCTTTTCTCTTTCACAATCTCTCTGGTATATTGTGGATCCTCTCTCTTTTTCTCTATGGATATTTCGTTGATCTCAGGCTTTTTCTTGCAAATTTTGGATCCTCTCTTCTGTTCTTCTCTTTTTCTTCTTTTTCTCTTCACATTTGATTTCACGTTTGATCCGCTATTTAATCTGCAATTTCTTTCATCATTTAAAGCATTTTGTAGCATTAGAAGCAAGAGAAAACAATTTAGGCAGATAAAGAGCCGTTAGAGGATTTTTAGGAAGCATAAATGGCAATTAAAATGGGCAAAAAAATAGCCGTTGCTGACATTTTCCATCGCAGGGGTCGACTCATGAGTCGACTCATGCTTCAGGAGTCGACTCATGAGTCGACTTCTGTTGCAACAGACCAGAAGATCTGATTTCTGGATTTTTCGGCTCAAATCAGCAGAGGTCGACTCATGAGTCGACTCATGCCTTGTGGGTCGACTCATGAGTCGACTCACAGGTCATGCCAAGCCAAAAATCCAGTGTGCCATGGGAATTTTTTGCGTGCCATTCAGCTCATAGTGCCATGAGTTGACTCATGAGTCGACTCATGCACTTCAAACCTTCATAACTTCAAAAGTATAAGTCCAAACACAATGAAATTTTCACCAATAGATTTCAAATCATTTGTTCTACCAAGTGATACTATCAAATTAGGATTTTAGTGAAATTACGATTTTGCCCTTGAAGAGCATAAGGACTTTTTCAATTGTTTGTATCCCTTCAATCTGCTTTGTAATCATCAAAATCAATCTAGGAGCAACATCTTTACTCTGAATAGTGGAGCCATCTGTTAGAAGAGTTTCAAGCAGGATATTGTGGCAGACTCTGTTTGTGAAGCGGAGTACATCGCAGCATCGGATGCCGCGAAGGAAGCTGTGTGGCTGAGAAAATTCATCAATGAGCTCGGAGTAGCACCCTCCCTCGATGGTCCGATCCTGCTCTACTACGACAGCACTGGTGCCATAGCTCAGGTGAAGGAACCCAAAGCACATCAGCGGATGAAGCATATCTTGCGCCGCTTCCACCTGGTCTGGGAGATCGTGGATCGAGGTGACGTCGACCTTCAGAAGATCGACGGAAAGGAGAACCTAGCCGACCCCTTCACTAAAGCCCTGATGATAAAGGAGGTTGACAACCACAAGTTGAAAATGGGTATTAGATACTGTACCGAGTGGCTTTAGGACAAGTGGGAGTTGTTGGAAAATATGTCCCAAAAAGCCAATCGTCAAGCTGTTGACGGTTGAGCAACCAAGTATTGTAATTGATTTATTAATAAATAAAATATATTTGGCATCTTTATCATAAGCTTTCATCTTCTAATGAACTCCGTTGTTATGATGAAGTCCTTAGTACTATTTAAGTTTGATAAAGAGAGAATTTATCGATTAGTCCTTAAAATTGTTTACGACCAAATGATAAACTGTTAATAAGGACGACAGCTTCTATCGAGCATAGGTCGCTGTAGGCCATATGGGTTGGTTGTCCTCTTAACCAAGGAGTGTGGAGACACTGGTATGGCATACAGGTGAGATGTAAGGGTACATCATCATTGAACGTGACCAACTCCAGAGTATTCTGCTGTCGAGAATGTCTCTGATGGGATATAGGTATAAGTGTCCCTTAGACTTGAGATCGCCTCAGTGACTTGCAAGCAACTCACTGTGCTTTGGTATTAGACTAACTGAATTTCTAATTCAGGGATGGAAGGCTTCTGGGCACAGTCAAGTACTTGCAACGTCAGAGTGTGATCGAGATGGGATTGACCACTCCAAGAGTTGGAGAAGAATGAGTCGCTGTATTTCAATTTAGCAAAACCTTGGCCAGGGTAATCCATCAGATGGATTTGATATTTTGAAATATAATGTGGACAACCTGATCAGAGTTGACAGTTGAACTCTGGGGTGTCCTATGATCATTTTGGTCAAGGGGATGAATTATATGAAAACTATATCCGCATGGGTTCTAAGGATGTTGTTCTACACATTCGACCTATCCGGTCGTCGGGTACCATTGCTAGATGGTCACTTCGATTGGTACAAAAATTTATTTCTGTGCTACCGACTTAGGTTTGGACCTATGTGGTCACACACATTAGAGTTCATGATCCGATCGGATGGTTGATCAATGATTAAGAATCGTTCTAGGGTTAAATGATCAATACGATTGACATTTAACCCAGTGCAAGTATTGCAGGAGGATCGATTAGCAATTCGATTGCTAATTGACTTAATTTGATTAAGCCAATGGGCTGACATTAAGTCTAATTAAATATGATTTAATTAGATTTGGTTTGGGCTTAATTGGATCAAGTCCAATTGGTTTATTGGATAAGCCAAGTGCAAGGAAAAACTAGTCCTAGTTCAACTAGGACTTGGGTCAATCTAATTTCTAATTTGATTAGAAGATTAAATTAGATTTAAATCTAATTTAATCTGATTAAATTAGGTTCTTAATTAGTTTAAGACCTATTTTAATTAGGTTGATCTAATTTTGGTTTGATTTGGTTTGAAAAACTAAATTAAAACAAGTCATAAGATAGAATCCTAGTAAGACTAGGATTCCACCTTGCGCCACATAAGCCTTCCCCACGCCCTCTCTCTTATTCAATGTCAATCTCCACTTATTTTGTGCGACAAAAGCCCTCTCCCAGGTCTCTCCCACGTTCACAAAAGGTCTCCTCTCTTCTTTCTTACATGGAAGGTGGTTTGGATCAAATCAAAAAAGGAATAAGTTTGGATTTCGAATTCTATAAGATAGAATTTTAGAAATCCAAAACTCTTTCAATTATGCATCAAATTTATCCAAATTTTTTTTTAGAATTTTTGTGGCTTTTAGGGTACACATTGTGCATCCTTTGTTAGTAATCCATGCACGAAAATAAGGAGGAGGTACTCAAGAGTTGGGCGCCCCTTAACTTGCCATGTTTGGATAAGCCTTGACTAGGTATTTGACCTAGACAAGGACTCTATCATATCTCTCTGTATAAAATGAGTTTCTTCATGAAATTTTAGAAGAAGATAGAGATTTGAGATACCTTTGTGCCACCCGAAAATCAAAGAGAAAGACATTTGGGTATGGAGATATAAAAGATGCAAGTTAGGATGTCTAGAGAGAAAAACGTGAAGAAGAAGAGGGTCTTCTTCTAGGTTTTTTGTTTCCATATCTTTCCTCCCTCCATCTTGAGTTTTCTGAGAGCATCTCAGATCTAAAACTCTTCTTTTTACTTTCCATCTTTGGAAGAGTCCAAATCAAGAAGAAGGAGGCACCTGATCAACCATCAAAGAAGGATCAGCACAGTACTAGCATACTGTGCTGATTTCCTGAAGCAGGACTTCTGATCGAGATTCGTGGGCTCGTGTGGACGACTCCTAGAGGCTGGACGCGTGTGCGGCTTGCAACATCATCCTTAAGCCCGGATCAGTGAGGTTAGAGCGTCTAACTTGCAAGGTAATAGATCTGATCTATTGTTTAGTACATACATTAGATATGGTATACAAACATGTTGATATGATCAACATGTAGTTCATGCTATATTTATATATTTTAATTTTTGATTTAATGCTATGTAATAATCATGTAATAGGATCTTAGATCTAGGGATTCTTTGATTTTAGAAAATAAATTTTAATTTATTTTAGTCTTCCGCTGTATGATCTTGAAAAAGTTTCAAGATCTAACCCTGAAACCCTAGATCTGGTTCCTTCAGTTCTTGAGAAAGACTATCGACAGTGCACTTAGAAAGAAGGCTGCAGCACCATGACGAGTTGGGAAGGGCCCTGATCAATCCTGTGTGGATCTCTATTGGAGGGCTTTTGCTTTGGAGTCTCATAGAGATCTCAAAATCACCAGTTCATGGTTGTCATAGTGGTATACGACTTCTGGTCTTCTCCTCATATGCATGTTTTTGTTATTTGATTGTAATCGTCAAGGGGTTCCTAGGATTTTTGAGTTTTGGTGGATGAGTTTAATTGTTAAACTTAGTTTTCATTATTGTATGCATGTTAAAAATTTTTGAAATCTATATTCTACTGCATCACCAGAACCCAACACACTAAAAATCTTGTTGTCTTATTAGGATTTTTGTTTCTCTATCCAAGGAGTATGAGAGATCCGAAAAAATAGTGAGAGCTTGTTTGCTTCCAATCCTGTAGCTAGAATCTTTACTCTCTACAGTTTATTATGTCAGCTTCCAATCTCCTAGCTTGATTCTTAGATGTCAACCATTTAACCAAAACTAATTACATAGACTGGCTCAAAAATCTAAGAATCATTCTTAGTTTTGAAAAATTAAAACATATTCTTAACTAGGATAACCTTGTGTTACCAGCTCATCAATCCATAGTCAATGAGGTATACTTGATAAGTAGATGGATGATGATAATAAAGGTAGGTGTTTTATATTGGCATCCATATCAGATGAACTCCAACATGTGCATGAAGACATATGCACTGCCAAGGATATATTGATTCATCCACAGGAGTTATGAGGTAATCGGAGTCACATAGTGCATAAAATGTGCGATGGACAGTCTATCAATGATCAATATTTGTTAATGATCAAAGACATTAAAGAGCTTGAAAAGTTCGACATGACCATGCATAAAGAATTTCTAGTAGATTTGATCTTGCAATTCTTTTTTGATTTATATGGATAGTTTATAGTAAACTACCATATAAATAACTATTGTAGCACCTTATCTGAATTGATCAATATGTTGGTAACTAAGGGATCTTGAAAAATTCAGAAGTACATATCTAGAGAATCTAAAGAAATAAGCACACGCCTTAAGAAAGCATGTTAGAATTGCTCAAAACTTATCTTACAGTTACCTCTTCTTTCAATTGAGTATTAGACTCTCATGCCTATTTATGCATTTCATTGTAGGGTCTAAGGGAATGTAGAGGGCTGAGGGAAGGTGAAATAATTCTTCAAGTCGGCAATAGGGCAAGAGTTGTTGCTGTGGCCGTGGGCACCTATCCTCTGCCACTACCGTCTGGATTTAGTTCTTCGAGATAGTCTCTATCATTTGTATGGTGATACTTCTGTGAACTTATTTGAACAGGTAGTAAATATCATTGGATCTGAGAGATCCAAAGTTGAGATAAACCTAAAGTATATGTTACACCTTAGGCTAGATCATGTGGGAAAAAAATGATTAATAGACTAAAAAAACATGGGCTTTTGGGCTCATTGACTGCTAAGTCATATATAATCTATGTATCATCTCTTTGAGAAAAAATGACCAAGCTGCTTTTATGGGACAAGAAAAATAGGACCACTGAGATACTTACCCTGGAACATGTTTGATATGTGTGGCCCCTTTGATGTCCCAGTCAAGGGTGGTTTTCTTTACTTCATTACCTTTATTCATGATCCTTCACAGTATGGATAGGTGTATGAGATACAAATCTGAACCCTTTGAAAAGTTTAAAGAATTTAGATGTGAAGTAGAGAAGCAAACCAAAAATATCCTAAAGATACTTTAATCAGATCAAGGATGTAATACCAAAATAAGAAATTTCTTTATTATCTCATAAAAATAGTATAGTTTCATAGTGGACTCCTTCTAGTATACCTCAGTTCAATGGGGTATTTGAAAGGAGAATTAGAATTGTATGAGATATGGACCGATCCATAATAAACTTCACTAATTTATCTCTATTTTTTGGGGGCATGCTTTATTTTTGAAATTTACCTATTGAATAAGGTTCTCTCTAAATCTATTTCTATCACACCATATAAGTTGATCATCTTAAGATCTGAAAATATCGAGCCCGTGTCAAGCAACAGTAGGTGGACATATTAGAGGCTAGGTCTATGAGAGCTCATTTCATAGGATATCCTCAAGAGTTTGGGATACTATTTTTTTCTTTCCAAAGGATCACAATGTGATTATGAGCCATTATGCTATCTTTTTAAAAAATTAGTTTATTCAAGATAAAGTAGTGGGAGGAAAGTTGAGCTCGAAGAGAGTGTTAGAAAATAGGATGGTTTCATGCGTGTAGTTTTAAAATTTTGCAAAGTATTTTATGCAGCGAAAGTAAATTAAATTAATTTTTTTTAATTTAATAATGTACTAGATCTCATCTATAAATTATGTGCTAGATCTTGATACGAATATGTGACCTTGATTTGAAATCTAAAAAAGAAAAACAAAAGGCGTTAGAAGAAAAATGGAGATATAATCTCCATACCTTTGGATCCTACAGATATCTAGGGTTCGAGTTGTAGCTGTGCAAGCGCTCAGCCTCTGCTGGTATCCACATAAAGATGCTTAATTAGAGCACTGAGTCTACCGATGTACTAGCACCTTACAGGACTTGCTCCTCAGCTTTGGATCTGAATCCTCTTCCAGAGCTTGAAGAAGATGAAAACTACATGAACTCTTTTGCATAGATCTGACAGGATCTAAACTAGATCACCAAGAAGAGAAGAAGAACATTTTTCTTCTCTTCCTCTCTCTCTTTTTCTCTCCTTAGATCTGATCACATCAGAATTTTGGGCCTGGAGGTGAAGGAAGAAGGAAGAAGGAAGAAGAGGCGTTAAGATAATTCTTGTGCAGTAAGAAGAAAACCCCTTTTTAATCTTTGTGCATGCCCACAAATTTTCTTAATTTTTGTTGCACAAAAAGTAGGTCCAACACTTTTTCTTTTAGACATTATCCCTTTCTTAGTTTGAATCAAATTCAAATAGAATGAGAAAACAAAATAAGAAAGGATGACACATAGAGGAGGGGTGCCAACTTTTCTTTCACGCATGCAAATGTGCATTCCCTCTTTTCTTAATACTTTTGTCACCCAAAAATATCATCCCATGCCCAAAACTGATTCTCATCTGATATATCTCTTTTTTAAATCATATTCAAAATGAAGGATGAGTCAAAGGGGAGAGAGAATCCCCAATAATGGCACCCCCTTATCTTTCACATGTGCAAGAAGAAAAGAGGGGCACGTCTCCACGTGTGCCCTTCCTCTTTTTGCATGAGATCTAGAGAGAGAAGCCTAGTAAGAGTGGGCTTCTTGAGTTAGGTTTAATTTAATTCTTATTTGGTTCTAATCAGGTTCAAAATGAGTCTGAAGCAAATCGAATTTGAAAGGCTGTCAAACCTGATCCAATTAGGATTATAATCCAAATTTGATTTGGATAATTAAACCTAATTAGTATTAAATTAAATTAAATTTAATTAAATTAAATCTAATTTAAATTAATTAAGACTTGATCCATAATTTAATAAATTTAAAATAAATTATAACACTTGCAGTTAAGTCCCTGTGCTAATAATTAGCAGCTGCCAAAATTGTAATGCTTACAAATTAACAATTTTTAAAATTTAAATTATCAATCTAATTGATAATTCGAATATGATCCAAAATATTGATCAGGTCATGCTCCTTTTGTGTCTAACCTCTTAGATTTTTTTTTATCTGATAGTGCGATATACTATGATCTTCATCACAATATCATCAAAACTCCTTTCGATGGACTGGAACGATTTCAACTTACCTCAACAAGAATCACTGATCCAAAAATAATTTTAGTGAGTTCTCATGATCCATCAGTGATGTTTAACAGCATATAGTGGCAACCCAATAAAATAGAAGAATAAATCTCTAGGTGCAGTTATTGTATGATACAGTCTCTCTATTGTGAGTCTCGACTAGACAGAGGTCATGGAGAACTCATCAAATTTCATCATCAGTCATATACCGATTGACTCGACTCGAGTTCATTTATAAATTTTGTAAAATTTTTTTTAGTATCACATTTGCTCTGATCAGAGACTTCCTGAGCTTAGTCTTGTGAATTCGCATAGGACTTCTCATTTTCTACCAAGATCGATATATTCCATCTAGGTGCATCCTACTCTAAACAGCGAATCTTAACCTACAATAACCAACATGTAGGAACCAGATCTAGGGTTTCAGGGTTAGATCTTAAAATTTTTTCAAGATCATATAGCGGAAGACTAAAATAAATCAAAATTTATTTTCTAAAACCAGAGAATCCCTAGATCTAAGATCCTATTACATGATTATTACATAGCATTAAATCAGAAATCAAAATATATAAATATAGCATGAACTACATGTTGATCATATCAACATGTTTCTATACCACATCTAATGTATGTATTAAATAATAGATCAGATCTATTACCTTGCAAGTTAGATGCTCTAAACTCGCTGATCCGGGCTTAAGGATGATGTTGCAAGCCGCACATGCATCCGGCCTCTAGGAGTCATTCACACGAGCCCACGAATCTCGATCAGAAGTCCTGCTTCAGGAAATCAGCACAGTATGCTAGTACTGCGCTGATCCTTCTCTGATGGTTGTTCAGGTGCCTTTTTCTTCTTGATTTGGACTCTTCCAAAGATGAAAAGTAGAAGGAGGAGTTTCAGATCTGAGATGCTCTCAGGAAACTCAAGATAGAGGGAGGAAAGATATGAAAACAAAAAAACCCTAGAAGAAGACCCTTTCTTCTTCACGTTTTTCTCTCTAGACACCCTAACTTGCATCTTTTATATCTCCACGACCCAAAGGTCTTTCTCTCTGATTTTTGGATGGTACAAAGGTCTCTCAAATATCTATCTTCTTCAAACATTTCATGAAGAAACTCATTTTATACAGAGAGATATGATAGAGTCTTTGTCTAGGTCAAATACCTAGTCAAGGCTTATCCAAACATGGCAAGTTAAGGGGCGCCCAACTCTTGAGCACCTCCTCCATATTTTCATGCATGGATTACCAGAAAAGGGTGCACAATGTGTACCCTAAAATCCATGAAAATTCCAAAAAAAATTTGGATAAATTCGATGCAAAATTGAAAGAGTTTTGGATTTCTAAAACTCTATCTCATAGAATTCGAAATCCAAACTTATTCCTTTTTTGATTTGATCCAAACCACCTTCCATGTAAGAAAGAAGAGAGGAAACCTTTTGTGAACGTGAGAGAGACCTGAGAGAGGGCTTTTGTCACACAAAATAAGTGGAGATTGGCGTTGAATAAGAGAGAGGGCGTGGGGAAGGCTTATGTGGCGCAAGGTGGAATCCTAGTCTTACTTGGATTCTATCTTATGACTTGTTTTAATTTGGTTTTCCAAACCAAATCAAACCAAAATTAGATCAACCTAATTAAAATAGGTCTTAATCCAATTAAGAATCTAATTTAATTAGATTAAATTAGATTTAAATTTGATTTAATTTCTAATCAAATTAGAAATTAGATTGACCCAAGTCCTAGTTGAACTAGGACTAGTTTTTCCTTGCACTTGGCTTATCCAATAAACCAATTGGACTTGATCCAATCAAGCCCAAACCAAATCTAATTAAATCATATTTAATTAGACTTAACCTCAGCCCATTGACTTAATCAAATTAAGCTAATTAGCAATCGAATTGCTAATCG
>NC_026005.2:36692860-36794330 GCF_000442705.2 Elaeis guineensis | reverse complement strand
TTGGCCTCAGCTATGCAACCCAAGAGGGGGGGTGAATTGGGTTTCTAAAAATTTTAAGCCCAACAAGATACTTATGAAGAACAAAACAATGGCTTTAAATCAATATTAATTAACTAAAGCAGTATTGCAAGGATATAATAAAGAAATAAGATAAAGCGATAAAGCACACCACAAACACAAGGATTTATAGTGGTTCGGTGCTAACCTTGCACCTACGTCCACTCCCCAAGATCCCACTTGGGAATTTTAATCCACTATCCTTTGTATTCAACCCGAATACAAAACGTCGGAAACTCCGACACTAGCTATCCCAAGCTAGAATACAAGACGTCGGAAACTCCGACCCTAGCTATCCCAAGCTAGAACACTTGTTTCCCGGGTACAAGCAACCCAAAACACTCCGATTTCAGGTTCGGATCAACCTTTCCTTGTTTTGGAAATCTCCAAAAACAAGAGCAAAAACTCACAAAGAGTAAGAATATTTAGAGCACAGATGAATACAAAAACAGCTCCTTAAATGAGGCAAATATAACAATAAAAACTTTACTCAAATGAAAACCCCTTTTTCAGATTTTCTCAAGATGAATGAACGGTTGAACGCTTGAGAAGAGGTTGATTGTTGATTGAAGATCTCTTGAAAGCTTTGAACGATTCTAGATCAAGGTTGAAACGATAGGCGTGAAGAATTCTCTCCTTGAAAGATCTTCCTTTTCTCTTCACAATCTCTCTGGTATATTGTGGATCCTCTCTCTTTTTCTATGGATATTTCTTTGATCTCAGGTTTTTTCTTGCAAATTTCGGATCCTCTCTTCTGTTCTTCTCTTTTTCCTCTCTTTTCTCTTCTCATTTGATTTCACGTTTGATCCGCTATTTAATCTGCAATTTCTTTCATCATTTAAAGCATTTTGTAGCATTAGAAGCAAGAGAAAACAATTTAGGCAGATAAAGAGCCGTTAGAGGATTTTTAGGAAGCATAAATGGCAATTAAATGGGCAAAAAAATAGCCGTTGCTGACATTTCCCGTCGCAGGGGTCGACTCATGAGTCGACTCATGCTTCAGGAGTCGACTCATGAGTCGACTTCTGTTGCAACAGACCAGAAGATCTGATTTCTGGATTTTTCGGCTCAAATCAGCAGAGGTCGACTCATGAGTCGACTCATGCCTTGTGGGTCGACTCATGAGTCGACTCACAGGTCGTGCCAAGCCAAAAATCCAGCGTGCCATGGGAATTTTTTCGTGCCATTCAGCTCATAGTGCCATGAGTTGACTCATGAGTCGACTCATGCACTTCAAACCTTCATAACTTCAAAAATATTAGTCCAAACACAATGAAATTTTCACCAATAGATTCAAATCATTTGTTCTACCAAATGGTACTATCAAATCAGGATTTTAGTAAATTACGATTTTGCCCTTGAAGAGCATAAGGACTTTTTCAATTGATTGTATCCCTTCAATCTGCTTTGTAATCATCAAAATCAATCTAGGAGCAACATCTCCCCTTTTTGATGATGACAAAACATATGAACAAAAATATTTATGTTAATGCATTAATTTCAAAAGAATCCATTATGGGTGTATATGCTTGAAAAGAGTATGATTCTTTTGGCATGTAATATAAATGCAAAAATAGTTTGTCCATTTTCTTAAAGATTTGAAAAGGGTATTAGATCATTTTGAGTTCAAGATATTTCAGAGCAAGAGAAGATAAATAACTTTTTCTATGTATCAGAGCAAAAATAATTTTTACAATGATATCAGAAAAGATTTTATAATGTATCAGAGCAAAAAAATTTTTTTTTTTTAATGTATCAGAGAAAATTTCATTCAGTATCCGAGCAAATGTTATAATATTTTAGAGAAACCTTCACACTGTATCGGATCAAATGTTATCATGTATCAGATCAAGTTGAAAGAAATTGTAGGATGAATCAGAGTAAAACAAATTTCTTATTGATGTCTCAAGGTGAGTAAAATTTCAAAAGCAAGTTTGAATATCAGAGCATATATATAAAAAAAATACTTATTTGCATTGTACTCATGATTTTGCTTTTGATGGATTAAAGTTCTGTCTGATACCAAATTTCTCTGTCTGATACCAAATTTCGATACCAAAATTTTTCAAAGTTTTGTTTAATCTTTCAATCCTTGTTTTTGTCTAATTTCTCTAATATTTGTTTAATTTCTTCAATATTTGTTTTAATTTAATTTCTCCCCCTTTTTCTCATAATTTAGGGTTTTGCTTTTTGTCTAATTTCAATTTTTGTTTAATTTTAATTTCTCCCCCTTTTTGACATCATCAAACATAGTTAACTCTTTCTTTTCCTTTTCTGAAAATATTCTTTAATTTCTTCCTCTTTAGAGTTTTTCACAGATGTTTGCTCCCCCTTAATATAGCAATTATCAATAGCAAACAACAACAAGGAGAAGATAATATTTCAATTGATGTATCAGAGATTGAAATATAACCAAAATATAATCATTACAAAGAGGTAGAAATATAGGTAAAAGATGATTCCATTAAAATCATAATTGTTTCAATACATAGAATTCAACCAGCTAAATGTCAATACATGGCCCCAAGGTATAGATCCTAGAACAAGATACTAACTCCTAAGATCTAGATAAGTCAATGATCAGAGTCATCAGATATAGGGTGAGGGGATGATGGATCAGAAGTGCGTCCTCTACCCCGTCTGCCTCTGCCACGAGTGGAGGTGATGGCACGAGCAGGAGAACGAGATGAACTAGGTGGCTGAGAATGCTGAGATACTAGGGCTGATATCATGAGTCTGATAGAATCAAGTACGTTCAGTGCTCTGGAAACAGATTGAAGTAGAGCAGTAAACTGGGTGGTAGCATGCTCACTCGATCCTCTGATCTCTTTCCTCAGTAGCTCATATCCACCTTCTAGTGCTCCTCTGAGCCTGCCAGCCTCTGCAGTGAGGTCTGTGACCTCAATGGTAGACTCCTGTGGCTGGGGATGGGCCAATGCAAGGACTTGCCCCTGCAAGTCAAGAACTCTGCCAGTAAGTCTCCAGACTGTATCCTCAAGCTGTTGTATCCTGACGGACTGATCTGAAATCATCTGAAATATAGTGGAGATGTGGGGAGTAATGGTCTGATCAGAAAAAGTAGCTCCAGGTGCAAAAGAAGTACTACTCCACTGGCTAGACAACAAAGAAGCCACACGCTGAGATATATGCTCGATCTGATCATCAGCCAGTCTGAACTCTGAATGAGGTGCTCTGCTCTCTGGCTGATACACTGGTGTGGGCATCCTAGTAAACTCAGAAGGGCCAGCCTCAGTATCATGAATGAACTGGGTATCTGGTGAAGCTGCCCTGAAATCATGTACAGGAGAAGATGGACCTTCTTCTTCTACTCTGCCTTCAGTTCTGTCTTCAGCTCTTTCCTCAGCTCTCTCCTCAGCTCTTTCTTCAGAGCCCTTGATCCAACCACCAACAGTCTTTGTAATTCCCATTCGGTGTAGGCTGTGTTGGTTGAAAGTGTCCACATGTGAGAGCTTGGTAGGTGTCTCCCCCTCACAGCTAACTCCAAACCTCCTAAAAACTCTAGTAAGGGCCATACCATAAGGCAAGTGTGCCTTGGATCTGTTCAAAGTTTCTCTCATGGCCTCTATCATAAGTGTAGGGAGGTTTAGGGGGGTCTGAGTGATGATATGAAACATGACACATACATCTCTGCCAGATAGTAAGTCATGTCTACCACTCCTAGGAAAGAATAGTTTTGTCACAATCTGATGCAGGACCCTCATCTCAATGGACAGTAGCTTTGCTTCCAATCTGTTTAAACTTCCTGAAAAATCTTCTCCTAAGATAATTCTGATCCCTTCTTCTTTAATTGGGAGTTCCATATATGAGTATCCTTCACTAGGCAACTGAAGTATCTCTCCCAATATCCTAGAATCCAAACAGATGTCAATCTCCTTTACAGTTGAAGTCACAGACCCGTTTCCATAGTTTAGGTTCTGGTAGAACTCTCTGACTAGATCAACATAGGTGACTTCCTTAAGAGAGCAATAAAGTTCCCATCCTTGATTTTTGATCTTGGTAGCAAAAGTAAAGCCTTCTTTCTCAAAGAACCGAAAATCTATATTTTTCCCGGTTTCTACTTTTCTATCAGAAAGAAGATTTACACTGGGGCTTATGGAGGGTTGAGAGGGACCTTGAGCAGGTACTGAAACTGGATTGGGAACAGTGGAAGACTGAGCATGCCTTTTCTTTCGGACAATTTCCTCAGGCTCTCGGATTGATTTCCTTCTTTGGGGAAGTTTTATCTTTGGAGCCATATCCAGACAAGAAGACTTGAATTCAGTGGAGGAGGGATCACAAAAGAGTAAAGAAGAATTTTGGTGGAGAAAAGAAGTGGATTTTGAATGAACGGTGAAGTTCTAGGGCACGTTCCACCCGCGCCTAACACTGCGAGAAAGCACAGAAAAATCCTTTTCAAGGAGGCGATTTTTGGTGGAGAGGAGGAGGGAGAATTGCCTCAGAATTGTTCCTTGGATTTGGAGCAAAACAGAAGTTTGGAGGGGACGGCTTTCGGAAGGAAGACGACGAGAAGATGAGTCGTCTCATAAACAAATTTTCCGTTTTAAAAATAATGAACCCGATGGAAGTTGGTGGGATTTACAAGTTTGCCATTGAGTCGACTCATGGGGGTCGACTCATGAAGTTCAGAAAATCAGAAAAATGCAAATAAATTCCAGAAAAATTCAAAATTTTGGGAGAAAGAATTTTGCTCAATGATAAGTTTTTAGAGTGATAAAACTAAGCTTTTGGAACCAGGATAGATGTTGAAAATTGAGCTCTAAGAGTTTTTGACATCTATTCTTTGGAAATTGAGAAATTTCAGACAAATGGATCTAGAATTCCTAGATTTCTCCTAATTTCACAGAATCTTTCCTCACTAAGGGCCTTTGTAAAGATATCAGCTAATTGATTTTCAGTGCAAACATATTCAAGAATTATATTTTTGTTTTGAACATGTTCTCTTATAAAATGATGTCTTATCTCAATATGTTTAGATCTTGAATGTTGTATTGGATTTTTAGATAGATTTATAGCACTTGTATTATCACATTTTATTGGTGTTTCATTAAGTTTGATTCCAAAATCTTCGAGTTGTTGCTTAATCCACAAGATTTGAGCACAACAACTTCCGGCTGCAATGTATTCGGCCTCAGCCGTAGACAGTGCCACCGAATTTTGTTTCTTGCTAAACCATGAGATTAGGTTAACTCCAAAAAATTGGCAAGTTCCACTTGTGCTTTTTCTATCTAATTTACATCCAGCAAAATCAGCATCAGAATATCCTAACAAATTAATTTGTGAGTCCTTAGAGTACCATAACCCTATAGTTTGTGTACCATTTAAGTATCTAAGGATTCTTTTAACAGCATTCAAATGAGATTCCTTAGGATTAGATTGATATCTTGCACATAAGCAAACACTAAACATGATATCAGGCCTACTTGCAGTTAAATATAATAATGAGCCAATCATACCTCTATAGTATTTTAAGTCTACGCTTTTACCTTCATCATCCTTGTCAAGCTTACATGAGGGACTCATTGGTGTGCCAATTGGTTTGCAGTTCTCCATTCCAAATCTTTTGAGTAGTTCCTTGGTGTACTTGCTTTGGGTGATGGAGATTCCCTCTTTTGATTGTTTGATTTGGAGTCCGAGGAAGAAGGTGAGTTCTCCCATCATGCTCATCTCGAACTCTCCCTGCATAAGCTTAGCAAAGTCTTGACAAAGGGATTCATTAGTAGACCCAAAAATTATGTCATCAACATAAATTTGTATAATTAGCATATCATTTTGGTTTCTTTTAATAAATAGAGTTGTATCCACATTGCCTCTTGAGAAACCATTATTTAGTAGAAATTTGCTTAGCCTTTCATACCATGCTCTAGGTGCTTGTTTTAGACCATATAAAGCTTTATTTAATCTGAAGACATGATTGGGAAAAGCATGATTTTCAAATCCTGGGGGTTGTTCTACATATACTTCTTCAGAAATATATCCATTTAAAAATGCACTTTTAACATCCATTTGAAATAGTTTGAATTTCATAAAGCAAGCATAAGCAAGTAGAAGTCTAATGGCTTCTAATCTAGCAACAGGTGCAAAGGTTTCATCAAAATCAATTCCTTCTTCTTGATTATATCCCTTAGCAACCAGTCTTGCTTTATTTCTAATTACCTTTCCATGCTCATCTAATTTGTTTCTAAAGACCCATTTTGTGCCAATTATTGAATAATCTTTAGGTCTTTTCACTAAGGTCCAAACATTATTTCTTTCAAATTGACTGAGTTCTTCTTGCATAGCATTAATCCAGTTATGATCATTTTCAGCTTCTTCAAAAGTTTTAGGTTCAAGTTGAGATACAAAAGCACAATGATTAAGTACATCTCTAAGTGAAGAACGTGTTTTTACCCCATGCATAGGATCACCGATAATTAATTCCTTAGGGTGGTTGTGAACATACCTCCATTCCTTGGGTAAGTCATTTGTACCTTGAGGTTGTTCTTGAATTTCTTCACCTTTCTCATTTTGTTCATCTTCTTGATCCTTGTTTTCTGGAGTCGCTGAATCTTTTAGAGTGATCTCCTTCATACCTTCTATTAGTGGATCTGCATCATCAACACCCTTATTCTTCCTTGAAGGAAGATCGTTAGATTCATCAAAGACAACATGTATGGACTCCTCAACTACTAAGGTTCTTTTGTTGAACACTCTAAATGCTTTACTAGTGGAGGAGTAACCTAGAAGGATTGCTTCATCTGATTTTGCATCAAATTTACCAAGTTTTTCTTTGCCATTATTTAATACAAACCATCGGCAACCAAAAACATGAAAATAGGCAATATTTGGTTTTCTTCCTTTCCAAAGTTCATAGGGGGTTTTCTTTAAAAATTGTCTTATTAAAGCACGATTTAAAATGTAACATGCTGTGTTAATAGCTTCTGCCCAAAAATATTTTGGAAGGTTGCTTTCACAGAGCATGGTACGGGCCATTTCTTCTAAGGTTCTATTTTTCCTTTCAACTACCCCATTTTGTTGGGATGTCCTAGGAGCAGAGAAGTTGTGGCCAATTCCATTTTCATCACAAAAATTTTCAAAGTCATGATTTTCAAATTCTGTTCCATGATCACTTCTAATATTTTGAATTGAAAACCCTTTTTCATTAGTGACTTTTCGATGAAATTTCGTGAAAATTTGAAAAGTTTCATTTTTGTGAGCTAAAAAGAAAATCCAAGTAAAACGAGAGTAATCATCAATTAATACAAATCCATATCGTTTTCCTCCTAGACTAGTGGTTTTAGTTGGTCCAAATAAATCCATATGTAAGAGCTCTAAAGGTCTAGAAGTTGAAATAGTGTTTTTGGATTTAAATGATACTCTAGTTTGTTTACCTAATTGGCATGCATCACAAATTCTATCCTTTTCAAAATTCAATTTTGGCAAACCGAGAACTAAATCCTTTTTGATTAATTTTGAAAGAGAATGCATGCTAATATGTGCAAGTCTACGATGCCACAGCCAACTAGTCTCATTTATTTTAGCATTTAAGGAAACTAGGCATTGCATGTCTAATTTAGTTAAATCATTCAAGTCTACCATATAAACATTGCCATGCCTATGTCCTATAAATTTAATGCCATCGTTAATAGGACTCGTCACAATGCATACAGATGATTCAAAACTTACTTTATACCCTTTATCACAGAATTGACTAATGCTAAGTAAGTTATGCTTTAAACCTTTAACAAGTAAAACATTCTCAATGTATTTGGAGGGAGTGATACCAATGTTACCTATCCCGATGATCTTTCCTTTGCCATTATCTCCAAAGGTGACCATCCCTCCATCCTTAGCATCAAGCGTGATGAATTGTGATTCATCACCAGTCATGTGTCTCGAGCATCCGCTGTCAAGATACCATTTCCTGTTTCCTTCTTGGGATGCTAGACACACCTGCAAGCACAGATCAAGTTTCTGTCTTAGGTACCCAAGCTTTCTTGGGTCCTTTCAGGTTAGTCAGAATGGTTCCTTTTGGAACCCATATTTTCTTTGTGTTTGCATATTTGTTAATAAGACATGTGTATGATTTATGTCCTATTCTTCCACATTTAAAACAAGTAATATTTGTAGGCTTTTTGTTTGAATAATTTGCATAAATATCCTTCAAAAATTTTTGTTTCTTCAGGGGTTTGTAACCAAGTCCAGCCTTATCATATATAGCTTTCTGATTATCAAGGATCATATTTAGCTTGTTTGAACTTAAGGTGAACTTATCTACTATAGATTTCAGTCTGTTAATTTCATCCTTAAAGTTTTGATTTTCTTGAATCAATGTGAATTTTTCAATTGAAAGAATTTCAGCTTGTTTCACTAAGGACTGATTTTTCAATTTCAGCTCTTTGTTTTTCTTCCCTAGTTTCTTTAATTCATCAATTGAATCATAGAAAGCTTCATGCAATTCTTCAAAAGTAAATTCACTAGTGGATTCAGAAGTTACCTCATTTTCATGTGCCATCAGGCACAGATTGGCTTGTTCGGTTGAGGTTTCCTCGTCGGAGCTTGAGTCATCACTCGCACTCCAGGTCGCCATCATTGCCTTCTTTTTGAATTTCTTTGGACCTTTCTTCAATTGAGGACATTCGGATCTGAAATGTCCTGGCTTCTTGCACTCATAGAATATAGGGGTTTGATCTTTCTCCTTTTCTATGCTTTGATCCCCTTTTGTAAATTTCTTTCTCATCCCCTGTTTCCTTTTTCTTAGAAACTTCTTGAATTTTCGGGTGATGAGAGCCATCTCTTCATCCTGATCTTCATCTTCAGAGTCATCTGTTTCATAATCAGGTGAAGTTGTGGATTTGAGGGCAATGGTTCTTTTCTTTTTGATTTCATCCTCTTGATGTTGCATCATGCTAAGTTCATGAGTCATCAAGGATCCAAGAAGCTCTTCTAGAGGTAGAGTGTTCAAGTCCTTTGCTTCTTGGATGGCAGTCACCTTGGCTTCCCAAGTTCTTGGCAGTGACCTGAGAATCTTCCTTACAAGTTCACTGTTAGTATAAGATTTGCCAAGACTCTTTAAACCATTGATTATATCAGTAAAACGAGTAAACATAGCAGTTATGGACTCATCATGCTCTATTTTGAACAATTCATATTTATGAACAAGCATGTTTATTTTAGACTCTTTTACTTGATTTGTTCCCTCATGGGTGACTTCTAACCTATTCCATATTTCTTTAGCAGATGCACAAGTAGAAATGCGATTAAATTCACTAGCATCTAGTGCACAATAAAGAACATTCATAGCTTTGGCATTTAATTGTGCCAATTTCTTGTCAACCTCATCCCATTCTTTCTCGGGTTTGGTTGACTCCTCACCATCTATAATCTTGGTGGGTGTGTGAGGACCATTCACTATGATACTCCACATATCATAGTCGAGTGCTTGTATGAAAATCTTTATCCGAGCTTTCCAATAGGTGTAATTTGACCCATTGAAAAGTGGAGGTCGGTTTGTTGATTGCCCCTCAGCTAGAGAAGTTCCAACATGGGTTGCCATAGATCTTTGGCTCTTTGATTGTTAGATCAAAGAAGGGCTAGAGCACTGGCTCTGATACCACTTGTTGCCCAGCTATGCAACCCAAGAGGGGGGGTGAATTGGGTTTCTAAAAATTTTAAGCCCAACAAATGACTTATGAAGAACAAAACAATGGCTTTAAATCAATATTAATTAACTAAAGCAGTATTGCAAGGATATAATAAAGAAATAAGATAAAGCGATAAAGCACACCACAAACACAAGGATTTATAGTGGTTCGGTGCTAACCTTGCACCTACGTCCACTCCCCAAGATCCCACTTGGAAATTTTAATCCACTATCCTTTGTATTCAACCCGAATACAAAAACGTCGGAAACTCCGACACTAGCTATCCCAAGCTAGAATACAGGACGTCGGAAACTCCGACCCTAGCTATCCCAAGCTAGAACACTTGTTTCCCGGGTACAAGCCAACCCAAAACACTCCGATTTCAGGTTCGGATCAACCTTTCCTTGTTTTGGAAATCCTCCAAAAATAAGAGCAAAAACTCACAAAGAGTAAGAATATTTAGAGCACAGATGAATACAAAAACAGCTCCTTAAATGAGCAAATATAACAATAAAAACTTTACTCAAATGAAGAACCCCTTTTTCAGATTTTCTCAAGATGAATGAACGGTTGAACGCTTGAGAAGAGGTTGATTGTTGATTGAAGATCTCTTGAAAGCTTTGAACGATCTCTAGATCAAGGTTGAAACGATAGGCGTGAAGAATTCTCTCCTTGAAAGATCTTCCTTTTCTCTTTCACAATCTCTCTGGTATATTGTGGATCCTCTCTCTTTTTCTATGGATATTTCTTTGATCTCAGACTTTTTCTTGCAAATTTCGGATCCTCTCTTCTGTTCTTCTCTTTTTCCTCTCTTTTCTCTTCTCATTTGATTTCACGTTTGATCCGCTATTTAATCTGCAATTTCTTTCATCATTTAAAGCATTTTGTAGCATTAGAAGCAAGAGAAAACAATTTAGGCAGATAAAGAGCCGTTAGAAGATTTTTAGGAAGCATAAATGGCAATTAAAACGGGCAAAAAAATAGCCGTTGCTGACATTTCCCATCGCAGGGGTCGACTCATGAGTCGACTCATGCTTCAGGAGTCGACTCATGAGTCGACTTCTGTTGCAACAGACCAGAAGATCTGATTTCTGGATTTTTCGGCTCAAATCAGCAGAGGTCGACTCATGAGTCGACTCATGCCTTGTGGGTCGACTCATGAGTCGACTCACAGGTCGTGCCAAGCCAAAAATCCAGCATGCCATGGGAATTTTTTCGTGCCATTCAGCTCATAGTGCCATGAGTTGACTCATGAGTCGACTCATGCACTTCAAACCTTCATAACTTCAAAAATATTAGTCCAAACACAATGAAATTTTCACCAATAGATTTCAAATCATTTGTTCTACCAAATGGTACTATCAAATCAGGATTTTAGTAAAATTACGATTTTGCCCTTGAAGAGCATAAGGACTTTTTCAATTGATTGTATCCCTTCAATCTGCTTTGTAATCATCAAAATCAATCTAGGAGCAACATCATTGATATTCAGTAGAGTGTAAATGAGATATATCATTGGGATATTAATACTAGTCAATATGAGAGTTAAACTAAGAACACTAAACTTTTTCTAAACTTTTCCAAATTATCTCTATCTTTATCTCCAAACTATTAACTTTCATATGGACAAGTATATTGTTACTTTTGTCCTTCATTTATTGATTGATTTTTTTTTTTTAACGTTGTATCGCTATTGAGTGTCTTAACCCCTTAAACTTTCTGTTTGACCCATGTAGCGAATTTTCAGTCAATGACTCCCAAACCAGATGGCTTTAGGGCACTAGGTATAAAATACCCCTCAAACCTACTTGCTCGAATCAAACAGGCTACGAGTTAAAACTAGTTTTACAACAAAGCTTCTTTGCCCTTCATACCTTTTGATGCGAAACTCAATGCTTGCTTAGGCAAAGAGGCTCGGTTACTCAGCATGAAGTACTAAAAATTTTTTTTTTCTTTTTTTAAATATATGAAGAAACATATAGTTACCCTACACAAATCCATAGAAAGTAAACTCTTCTTTGATGCTGGTAGAAAAATTTAGAAATGCTCAAAAAAAATTATTTAAGTTCTAAACTTAACTCTTTATTGAGTTTTCTTAATATTTGATCCCTCAATATCTCACAAACTCTCTGATCTGTGCATCAATTTTTTTAAAAAAAAATACTTGGTTTAACTCGATTCTTAAGTGTAATCAGATACTTAAATACTAAATACTAACTTACTTGAGGACTTAAAACTTTTTTTTTTATTCTTCTCTCCAACTTAATCAACATTGTCCTCAATGGAGTAGGAAAAAAATGAATGGTGCATGTAAAGAGAAAGAAAATGAGAGATATCGTCTGATCCATAAGTCTTTTCAAAATTGATTCTCCCCTCAACTTAGCCAAGATTATTTTCAGATCCCTACAAAAGACACAAAGCAAGACTCGATTATCCTAAATAAAATATAAAAAAAGCAAAGGCAAAAGCAGAAATTGAAAACTGGGTTGCCTCCCAGGAAGCGCTAAGTTTACCATCTTCAGCCAGACCATATGAAGATTCTCTCACCTATCTCGTGTCGAATATTGGATTGACAAATTTCAATGGTTTTGGATTGCCAATCTTATGAAGATGGTCTATAATAAATTTCAGTAGTTTGTTGCCAATCTTCAGAAAGTATTTCATATCTCTATTTTTAATTTTAGAAAGATAATTCACAAACCCATTCACAGATCCTTGTTTGTTGAGAATTTCTCATATTTGTTCTTCTAAAATGCTCATGAATTGAATTTTTAGGTTAGAAGTTGAGTTGGATGCACGGGATGCTGGAAGGGTGTCATTTGATTCTAAACATGTATTCTCAAGTGTGACTGAGGACGATTTCAATTTTGGAGGAGATGGTGATTCTAAAGAAGAACTGGCTTCTAAGGCCGTAGAAAATGAGACTCTTGATGGATATATCTTGGGTAACTCATCCACTCTCTTCTTTTCTTCACTTAGATCAGCATCAGTACTAAGCTCAAGTTCTTCTATTGGGCTAATCTCAGTATTAATTTTCTCTTCTAAATTCTCTTTTTGGCTAGCATCAGTACTAGCCTCACTCACCTGATCTTGGTATAGATCATTAAGAATCCTATCACTTTTAAGCTCAGAAATTGCATTGTCACTTTCAAATTGGAGATTCTTAGGTGGGACATTGGATTAATGACTTGGTCCAGGTAGTTGGTGGATGGGTGGGTCATTTCCAAAATTTGATATTGGTTCTTTTGGTAATTGATCTAGTTCTCTCCTCATGGTAGATTCAGTTAATTGATCTATTTATACTTCTAGCCTAGCGAGAGATTGCTGTTGGGTCATGATCATTTGTTGAAGTTGGTTCAATCTATCATCGGCTAGATTGGTCTGTTGAGGAGGTGGGTATGATGGCTGATTGTAATAGGATGGTTGAATAGGCTGACTAGGCTGACCACTATTATAGGCATAATTTTGGTATTGGAGCCCATTCTGAAAGTTCTGAACAGAAAAAAATTTGAGTCTGAGCCTGAGTCTGTTGGGGTCTCCAAGAAAAATTAGGATGGTTCCTCCAATCTTGGTTATATGTATTTAAGAATGGGTCATTGACAGGATTGGAGTAACCTTGAGCAGTTTGAACTTATTTTTGAATGAAAGGTGAAAACTGTGCAGCCGTGGGACATTCACTCACATAATGGGCTGGGCTAGTACAGATAGAACAAATCTCCTGATAATTAGGTGGTGGTGTGTATTATGCAGGAGATTGTTGACTTAATGCTAGGAACTGATCAAATTTCTAGGCATGAAGGTCGACTTTATCTAATCTTTGGGCTATTAGGTTCAAATCGACCTCAGAACTAGAGTCAGAATATTTGATCCCATAGAATGATGAAAACATCGATGGGTTATAGGTGAAAGGAATAAAATATTTCTTCATCTATCTAGGTGGTTCTTAGAATTTCTAGCCATTTGATTATCATGTTTAGCATGGATCAGTCGTTCAATTTCAGAATTAGGTTCAACTAGGTCAGAAAAAATTATACCGTGCATGTATTAGTGCAAATCCTATTATGTGTGTTGTTAATTTTTTTTTTTTTTTTAAGAAGAAGGAGGAGAAAAAGAAGAGAAAAGAAAGAAAGAGAAAAGTTTTAAAGGTGAGATCCTTAAGAAAAATCTTAGACCTAAAGACGTAAGATGAGAAGAATTAGTTGTGGTTAAGTGTTAATTGCAATCAAGTTAGCAAACAATTAAACCTAGACACCTATGGGTTTCTAAGACCTAACAGTTTGATGTAGAGTGGCTTAGCTTAAATGCAAATTGGGTTTGTTCTCACTTCCTTCAACCAGCTAGATAAGAGGTGGGATCATGGGGGTCCCCCCGTTGCTTGCCTTAGACACCGATTGAATTGGCCAGGTAAGCTAACGGAACTAATTAAATAACCATAAATCCACTTAGGTTGAGCCTTTATAACCTCTAGCCTTAGACACTAGTTTCAAAGGTGAGTTCGAACTTACTTTGCACTTGACTTCACCACTATACTCAAACTGAACTCAATTGATCCTAGGGGTCAACATCTACTTGATTTTAGTTAGGTTTGGGTTAATGTGGGATGCTGGTTGGTTGTTTTTGGGCCAAAGAAGGGTGATGAAATCTCTACCTTATCTTGTTATGGGTGTTGCCCTTAAATTGATTTGAGATGAATATGCATAATCAATTTCAAACAAGGGGTTCTATGCAACTAAATTAGATGCATGAAACTAATAAAACTTGAAAGCTTACCTTGTCTCCAGCGATCACCAAAAATAAATCTATAATAATGAATGCTCCTAAAAATTAAGTTTCTACTCTTGTCATGCAATTTTTATTAGGTTTATATGGATGAATTTTAGGTTAATTAAAAAAAATAGTAATTAATACTAAAAAAAATAGTTAAAGCTAGGGTTAGGATTGATCTCACCAAGCAAAATTGAAAGCTTTCTATCTCTTTTTTGAATTTTTTTGAATTTTTTTCTGTACAAAGATAAAAAGTTAGTAAGTTAAATTTATAAGAAAATCAAAGAAATCAAACATTAAAATTGTTGCCTTCCTCGGCAACGGTGCCAAAAATTGATACGATCAAGATGCTGTCGTTAAGACACCGTGATTATCAATCAAATTCTGACTTTAATAAAAATTAAAAATATGTAGAAAGTAGTGAGTCAGGTCGAATCCACAGAGAAAGCAGGATTTTGATTTAAAATCTTTGATTTTACAAAAAAAAAAAAAAATTTTGGAGAAAGTAATTTAAGTCAGAAATAAAAATTAAAAGTGCGAAAATAAATCGGGTACTAAGATCTACTAACTAGACCCTAGCATCTACTTGCAATAAAAATAAATAATAAAAATTTTAAAAGCATAAAAATAAATTGGTACTAAGATCTACTAATTAGATCCTAGCATCTACGTGCAAGAAAAATAAAAGACAGAAATTTAAAGTGCAGGAAAATAAATTTTATATTAATTGAAATTAAAATTTAAGTACAAGAAATTTAAAGAAACAATAAAAATAAAACTGTAATAAGGATCTGAAGTTGATCAGTCAAGTCTCGTTGAGAAGATGGTTGATGATCTCTCCATCTTCCATCATACTCCGTAGAGCGAACCGACTTTTCTCCTTTTTTTTCTTGGGTCCCTAAAGCTATTTTATTTTTTTTATTTTTTTTCTATACTTTCCACTCAATTTTTTCTCCTCCCAAAGCTTATTCCCGGACTCCCTATTTATATATGAATTTTTCATGATTTTTTGATAGGAAAAGAAGTCCTAAAATCCTTAGAAATCGTATAAATCTCCTTAGGAATATTCTTGGCCATCGGATCAGCTTCGGACCGCCTAGATCTGCTAAAAAATCAGAGTTATAATCCTTATCAGGGTCGAATCAAATGTCAGCCATCCGATTTGGGTTCTGATGAAGTTCTGGCCATCGGATCATGCAAAAGAGTCCTTAATACAGTCGGAAGCAATAACAACTGTTGGATCGTGTGATGGATTGCTTCTAGGCCATCGGATCGTGCAAAGAGTCCTATTCAAAGTCGGCAATGAGTCTGAACCGTCAGATCTAGGTCGGATTGAATCTCAGCCGTTGGATCGCACCCAAGATCTTATTCTCACTGTGAACCATGCCTGTGGATCGCGTAACTATTCCTGTGGACCGTGCCCTGGCTCTGTGGACCGACCGACCGATCCACCGTACACCGGAGGCTATTTTCTTTATTTTTTAGGATATTTTAGCTCCATTTTTGCCCTGATTTTCTCCTGAAAAATTGAAAAAAAAATGCATTAAATTCTTCAAAAATTTCTCTTCATTTTGGTGCTTAAATTACTCAATTAAATTAACATCTATTTTTTTATAAATATATCTAATTTCATATTTTTTTCAAAATCACTTTATTTTTTAGAAAAATTCAATAAATTCATGAAATTAGGATTTTTAAGAAGATGTTAGCACCATAAATTATCAAAAATATCTTCAATAAATATAAAAATATACTACTTATCAATATCTCATATCAAGCAGTTCAACTTTGTTCCCCATATAACTCTTTAAGATTAAAAAGAATAGAGGGAACATCCATGTCCTCATACGGCCACTGGAGCTCGTTGCTTATGGAGGCAAGCATGATGCATTTGATAGTTACACTGTCATCTTTCTACATTTTATATGTGGCCCTAGTCTCTTCGGAAGTATCTTTTTTAAGAGAATATGGAGCAGGTGTATCTAGAATATAGAAGACTTTCTTCTAAGTGAGAATAATTCTCAAGTTTCTTAACTAGTCAACATAGTTAGGTCCAGTCAACTTGTTTGCATTTAGGATACCTTTAGGTGAAAGTGATGATGCTATGTGTATAGTTAATCTACAACAATAAGAACATAATATAAGCAGACAACTCATGATGACATGCATAATTAGACTAAGACTTTTATCTAATTGTGTCTCTTACTTTATAGACCTCAAATATGAAAATCGAGAAACATTCTAATGTTTCTTAATAGGGTTGAGATTTCTATTCCTCACAACACCTCGTGGATAGCACAACAAGCATTCATGAGTTCAAGAGTAGGTAACTCATTATCAATTGTACCTCTATAATTCTCAACATCTTTCATTCTGGCCTCTAGATACATATAGTCTTATGGATAGCACAACAAACTATAGAGTTCTAGTTAAATTGATCCTTCAATCCCATATGATCATACTTAAACAATATTGCCCTTGTGGATAGCACAACAAAGCAATACTATTCAAATATGCCATAAGCATCAATATGCACTTGATCAATATTATGTCAATTTCTATGGTAAGCCTTGTGGATAGCACAATAAGTTCACTAAGATCTTGACATACTCTATCGATCAAGTTTGAAGAAAAGCCCTTGTAATGTCTACATCACTTAATCAATCTAAGTTCGAAATTCAATAAGACTAAATTGACCAGGTAAGTAGGTGAGAGGCTCCCCGTTACTTTTCTATACACCAATAGAGTTGACCAGACCAGTATATGGATCTAATTAGAAAACCACTATTCACACTTTCCTTGATGTCAACTGATCTTAAGAATTTGACTTTTGATTAAAAAGTGATTCCCGACATTATAACCAAATATAATTAAACGAATGACTTTAAACTAGTCTCGGCACATCCTAACTATAAGTGCATAAAATGTACACTACAAATTTTGCAAATTTGCATGCTTCTACTATTCATAATAGCAATCACATTATCATGTCAAAAATTATATAAGGGTGCAATCGAAGTCATAACATATGACTAACAAATTCATATAATATAACAAACCCTAATCTAATTAGGCATGCATAACACCCTTATTTTCTATACATCGATTTAAGCATCATGCTACCATGATAATAAAATTTTAAATTATCATAAATTTTAATATTTAGAATCATGATTCACCAAAAGTCAAAAATTAATTTTTGAGTTTGAAGAATCGATGCTAAAAACAATGCTATATTTTGGCAGGATATGAACAAGAATGATTCTATGCTACTATATTGCACTTGTTTGATCGAATCAGACAAGGGTTGCTCTGATACCACTGTTGGGTTCCAGCCATGCAGTGAAAAATAATTTTCAAAAATTTTAAAATCATACAAATCAATAGCTTTATCAAATAAAACTATCGAGCTAGAATCCAAACCCTGAATCACCTTGTCGATATCGATAAAACAAAAATAAACACGCAAAAAAAGATAGAATTTTATACTTTCACCAAAATAAAAAGTGACATGTTGGTGTTCTCCATGATATTTCAAGGTAGAAGTCCACCAATGGTGATCTACATGGAAGTTGGCCAAGGTCCTTTTCAATTGGTGCGCTGCTGCAGCCTTGTCTTCTCAAGAACACTGTCGACTTCAAACTTATATCACGATCGCGTCAAAATCTAATTGCTTTCGATCTTATCACTAGAATGACATCAAGAAGATACTCTTCAAATATTATACAATCTAGAATTTAATTTTTGACTTCAACACATGGAAAAATCAAACCCTAGGGCATATTAGCAACACTTGCTAAAAATCTCACCACCCTTCTTGCAACTTTTGCCGCTCAAATTTTTTTTTTTCTTCAAAATTTTTTTCAAAATTTTTCTTATGTTTACAACATCCCTCCTCTCTAGTTTTAACCAAAAATTATAACAATCAACCATTTGGAGCATCCCCTATAAATAGGGGACCAAGGGATGTCACATGGGATGAAGGGGCACCAACCTTTGGTGCTTCAACTTCCCATTTGATGAATAAATTCACTGAGTAAATTTTTTGTATTTCAGATACTTATAGTAGAAGGACTCTCCTTCTTCTGTGTGCCATAAAAACATAAGAGATCTGGTTGGAAAAATATGGCAATGCGTAAAAATTAAGAGCCTTCATTAAGAAGGTCTCTTCATTCACATGCCAATAATAAGGGGGTGGTATTTATATTTTGTAGTGACTTCTGGTGGGTGCAGAGGAGTCTTTCTCTACTTAAAACTGGTTCAAGTTGGATAAGGATCCAATTCAAATTGACCCAATCCCATTAGATCAAAGGCAACTGGTCTAGGTTAGCTCAAACACTTTAAACTAAACCAATTTGGAAACGGATTAATACAATATGCTAGCATATCAAATTAACCCATAGAATTTATATTAAACTCTAATTAGATCAGATCAAAGTCAAATCTCAAAGTGTGTGACCCATTGGATTCTAAATCTAGCCAGTAGTAGACCCAGACTTTCAACATAACCCTAATATGCTGAGATTAGGTCACCCGAAGAGTCCTAATCAACTTGGACTCTTCCAAATTGATTTCAAAATCAAATTCTTTCTATTCTGATGAGCCCACAAGCCAAGATTGATGTCTAACAATGTATCATGATGATCTGAAAGATTTAAAATTTTGATAAAAAATTATCAAAATATCCTTCAGTGGCAAGTTCCTGTGTAATTCAATCCTTCAGTCAAATAACATCCCAGATGAGAAGTGGGTATGATAATATGTCAAACCCAATCACTTATCTATATGTATCTCGATCTGAAGGTGATGATTCAGTTGATGATACATTAGAAACTCTTTTCTAATTATCATCTTGCTTTGGACAAAGACTTCTAGAATCACCATCCTATGAGATCACATAAGATCTTTTCTCTCCTTATTAGGAGTGACTGATCCCTTATTGATCACTCACAACCTCCATGCATGCTTCACCATATCCAAAACACCCTACACAAAGATCAAAGAACTAAGTTAGGTAGTGAACCAAAATATGAATTCATGTACATAGGATACCATGGTGACCTTAAGTCTAAGGATCACTTACACAACTCTCACTAGAAAATCATCAGTTCACATATAAATAAGATTCTATCCGATATTCTCTCGTAGATCAATTCAGTAAACTCATTCTCTAATGAGCACCCATATCCTTATATTAGTGTCACCACACAAGTGGTTGTGAGATCAACCACCCTCATTTTTGAGCATACATAGGACATGTCAGTCTTACCGGTATCATTGATCTCCGACTCAATGTATCAATGACTAAGAATATTTTAGATTAAGACTATCGAGAAATTAGGTCTCACTGTGTGATCTCATTATGGCCCTAAAATCATTGTCCAGACTTATGAGATTCATTATAATTTTAAAAAATAATAAGATACAGCATATAATAAATCAAGAATACTTATTTTATTAATATAAATATCAATTACATGAGTCTGGAAGATAAATTACAATAAACACCCTATCGCATCTCATATGTGATTGACTTATAGGGCATTATTCTTTCACATGATGGTATATGACTTTTGATCTTCTCATGTTATGCATGCTTTTGATATTTGATTGTAATCATCAAGAGGTTCTTAGAGGTTTTGTGTTTCGGTAGACTAGTTTAAATGTTAAACTTTATTTTCAATAGTTGAATGCATGTAAAAAATTTTGAAATTTATATTTCGTTGTGTCACCGGAACCCAACACATCGTGATTCGATGGTCCATGAATATCTTAAAGGATCCTCTTGTAGGGACCTGATACCTCTCTGATACTAGCTACGGACTGATGTCTTACGGACTGATGTCTTACACAGAACCACGGTGTTAATCTAGAAAATCTAAGAAGAGACAAGAAGAATATGAAAATCTGATTGGATCGTGGATGAGAACATGACCGAGAGAAAGAGAGAGATGGTGGCAAGGATTTTAGGAGAAAAAACTCTGTATTTTATTCCATCTACCTTGGTATTGCAATGAACTATATATGTACCAATACAACGAGTTCAATGATCCGAGCCCAAAAAACTCTCTAGACTAACCTAATACATGAAAGCACTCATCAAGCCCATGTGTCACGTGCTTTCATACCTTGGGCTTGATCTCTAGTTCAAACCCTTAGTTAGCCCCCTTAAGACCTATCAAACAAGGCCTTAGGTCCTTAGGATCAAAACCCGACCATAGATTTATGCAAAAATCTGATGCAGCTCTACCTGCGCAACCAAGCCAGTTCAGTCTCAGATTGATTAGACTAACTTGGGACCAAATCAACTCAGACTGAGCCAGAGCCGACTCACCTGCATGTCGTGCCAGAATTTTTAAGATGCTATCTTCTATCTAGCATGCCTTTTGCGACTTGATCGATCAAGTCTCAATCTGAGTCGATCCAATGCTCTGAATCTGTTATTCTTTTGTAGTTTTCAGCCCCGACTCTAATTCTTACTCCATCTTGTATCTCCAAATATTTGAAGCCTCAACCAAGCCTCTCGAAGTCCTCATCGCCTGAATCTCAAGCTTATGGAGAGCTATACACCGTCTCTACCCTAAGACCACTCCTATCTTAGCCCTATGGTCCAAACCTGATCCTAGTCTCCTGGAGCCAACACTCTAGCTCCTGCTATGGCCTTCCAAGGCTTAGGAGTACCACACCAACTCTTACAATCTCTATTTTGGTACGCCTAAGCCTTGGCACACACGATAATATCCTCTTGTATGATTTTGCCATCGATGCGTATCCTGACAATCCCTTGTGCAGACCTCCTTGCCTCCGCCAACCTTCTTCAGCTGCTGAGCTCCCTTTGAGGCCTTTGAGATGACCTTCTCCATCACTGAAAACCCTGACATGCTTCTTTGCACCACCCTGAAGTATATTGTAGGCATCTTTTTGCTTGACAGCCACATCAACTATTGTCCTGAATATTTCTGAAGAAACTGCAGCATTCCTAAACCGACACTCGCTATAACCGATGCACCTAACATGGTCTCCTTAGAGCCATGCCTCTCCACCTGCACACTCCACTCCTAGTTCTGTGCAGCCCTAACATTGGTGTTGGGATATCGCTCCTTCTCTGGCACCTTCTTGCTCTGAACACATGCCAAAATTCTCTCTACCTATGAGCCACCTCCATCCGATGCTCCACCTGAATTCGAAGTCCCCCTGATGCTGTAGAAGCCAACTCTATATATGAGTCCCCCGAGGCCAACCACCCAACACTGTCCTACTGGGCCTATTGCTGTACGTCGATCATCGTCGCTACTCTTTTAGACCATCCGCACTCTGTCGATCCCTTTGAAACCATCTTAGATATACCGCACCCTGCGGGCTCCTTCAAAACCACCAAGAGCTCATCCGACACTTCACTTTCAGCAACTGAACTAATGGAATCTAAGCTGTTCCTTTCTCCTCCCTTGTTCCTAAGTGGACACTTCCGCTTAAAATGCCTTGCTAAGACTATAACACTTCCTAGCCTCCTTGCTGCCATCCTTCTGAGATTGTCTCCATCCTACTTGCTTATCTTTTTTCTTCTCTTTCCTGGGCCTCTCTGACACTGCAAGACCCTCTTGGAAGACCTCCCTTTTCGTCATCTATTTTTGCTGCATGTTAGACCTTAGTACTGAAAAGATCTCCTCATACACCAATATGTCCTTACCATACAACAGCATCATCACCAATGAATCGAAGCTCCCGAATAGCGAACATTATAGTAGCAAGCTTTTGTCCCCCTCTACAAGCTCTACCCTAATGTTGAATAAATTCATGCTCATCTAGTTGAACAGTTGAATATGCTCTGTAACATCCTTGCCTTCCTACATCTGGAGGCTGTATAGTTGCTTCTTCAACATCAACTTGTTGTATATATTTTTTTCTATGTATAATATATGTAATCTCGACCATAAACTCCTGGGTGATCTCTCTTCCAACATGCCATCCAAAACCATATCCGCCAGAAAAGCTCTAACTGTAGCAAATGCCCTTTTCTCTAAGGACATCCATTGCTTGTCATCCATCCCCTTCGACCTGTCCTTCAAGGTCAAATCCAATCCTATCTATACCAGCAAATCCTCCACCTTCACCTTCCACATGGTGAAACTCCCCTTCCCATCAAATTTATCAAATCCTATTAGAATTCGAGATTTGGTACATGCATATGTGTTTCAAAAATTTTTTTTTCTAAACACCATAGTAGAGAATAAGATTAAAATATTTTTAATTTGAATTATACATGCATAAAAATATAAAACCATATGGATCTATCTCATATGCTGAAATTGATATATGCTGAAATTCAAATTACGATCAAATCACATATCTGTTTCGCAATCCTTTTCTTTGAATATGGATCCAAAAGAGAAGAGGTTCTCTTAGCCGCACAAGTGTCCGACCTCTACCAGTATTCACTCGAGATCAGCCTAAAATAGCCCACTTTTAATTTGAATTTTGTTCTCTAAAAATTCAGCCTGCTGAATCTGAATGAAGCTTGGATCGCGATCAATGCTTGATCTTTCTTCTTGATCTTCTTCTTCTCCTCTTCTCTAAAGTTGCTTCTTACTTCGTGCTACTACAAAATACTGGCAACCAGCAAATTATGAGATGCCCAACACCTTGGACGTGGAACTCCTTGGGGGCTTGCATCCTAAGGGATGGGCTTGTAGAATGCCCCAGAGAAAAGAAAGGGAGAGGAAGAGAGGGCATAGGGAGAGCCTTTGGGCATGAGGGGCAGCTGGTTTGGATGCTCTAGGGACCTTAGGGGAGGTCCCTTTAAATAGGCATGAGGATTGAATCCTATTCAATCTCATAATACAAGTCTTACTTATATTAGGATTCCTATTAACTTAAGTTATCCAACTTACATTAGGAAGCCTATTAAGCGTCAATAATTGGAGCCCTTCCATCCATGATTAGACATCACAAAACACACCCAAGAGATGCCCCATAAGAGAACTAAAGGCCCTCTAATCAATGGACATGTCCAACTTGATCAAATTAAGGTGGCGCCCAAATATAACTATCAAAGAAATTAATTAGAAACTTGCGCCCTTAATTAATATGATCCACAACCTTAGACACTCAATAATTAGAGTCTTATGAATCTAATTTATGTAGGTTATTAGCAGATAAATAAGTTAGAATTATCTTATTAAATAAGTAATCCCAATGAAAAGAAGAATTGGATCCAACCATGTGCTAGCAAGGTTATCATGAACCCAATAGATTTCTCTGAATCCAATTGATACTTCATAAGCTCAATTACTTATTCCAGGCCTAAATCCCTTTGTTGTGTGACCTCATAGGTTCAATTCTATCTAATAGTGAGATACAATAATTTTTATCATTGTATCATTGAAACTCTTTTCAATGGATTAGAATAATTCCACTCTAACTCAGCAAGAATTATCGATCCAGAATGATTCTAGTGAGCTCTCACAATCTACCAATGACATCTAGCAGTATGTAGTGGCAACTCAGTAGAACTGAAATGAATCTTTAGGTATAGTTAATGTATGATTCAGTCCCTCTATCGTGAGTTCCAACTAGATGGCAGGTCATGGATAAATTGTCAAATCTCAACATTAGTTATATGATAGATTCGATTAGCTCAAGTCTAGTTGTGACTTTTATGAAAACTCTTTTCCATCAATTATACTACTATGGCTATAGATTCTTAGATTTAGTCTTTCAAATCTCATAAGACTACTCCTCTCTATCAAGATCGATAAATCCTATCTTGATACGCATCCCACTCCTATAGTGGATCAACTGTCGCCAACATCCACTACAAAGGCTCATTGAGACCATATTTATGTGTCAGTCAAACTTCAGCAGCTTCACTATGAGTAGCAGCACCATCACAAGTCAAAAGATCAATCATACAATTACAATATTGAGACAATCACTAACGATTGAATAGAAATTTAAGTGATCTCTCATATGGTCATGTTCAGTACTAGTTGTTCTCTAACAACCACCCGCACTCGTCACTCTGTGTCTCTACATAGTAAACCAGAGACTCATCTATCCTGAAGGAATCAATTTGTGTGCCAGTCTATCCGAATCAATCACCATCCTCATGATGATCCTATGACCGAGAGTATTTAGGAATTAAATACATGTCTCTAATTCTCAGCACCTTAAGAATATTTATCGAAACTAATTCCATTGATGATTCAAGAACAGATCATACTTGAATGAAAAAAAAATATTCTTTTATTGATCATATCAATATATTAAGTATAAAATTGTACTTTAGAATTATTACAATATGTCAGATATATTGGATTTTAGGACATATATCTAACAATCTCCCACTTGGACTAAAGCTAATTGGCCACAAATCTAAGTTCCATCTTCTCAAGATGGACTTTCATTTTTGGTTGGCTCAACTGCTTATTCAGTGGGTCTGCCATATTGTCTGCAGAGTCAACTCTTCACACCTCGATAAGAGGTAGTTGCGTATAACATTGCTCTGTGTGCTTGGACTTTTGGTGAGACCTTTCGCTCTTTAGTAAGGGCTATGGTGCCATTTGTCTTTGTAGTACTGTGTCATGGCATGACATCCAGTTCTACAACTAACATTAGGATCAGAATTCATCCTACACATCTACAGCATATTCAGCCTCCATTGATCGAATATCTAGAATCCTTCTAATATATCGAACAACAATACACCCTTGACTCGTAACTCAAAATCTCTTCCAAAGATCAAAAATAAATCTTTAGTCCTTCTTAAGTACTTAAGGATGTTCTTCACAGCTATCCAGTGCTCCTCTCCTAGATTCGACTGATACCTGCTCGTGACACTCACGACAAGGGCAATATCAGATCGAGTACATAGTATGACATACATGAGACTTTCTATGGCCGAAGCATAAGAAATCTTACTCATATGCTGCATCTCCTCAGATGTTGTCAGACACATTATCTTAGAGAGACTAATACCATACCTAAGAGGTAAGAGACATCTCTTGGAGTTTTTCATGCTAAACCTCTTCAGCACCTTCTCTATATATAGCTTTTGTGACAGACCAAGCATCCGTTTAGGTCTATCCCTATAGACTTTTATTTCGAGAATATAGGATGCTTCTCCTAGGTCTTTCATAGAGAATTCTTTGGACAACCATCTTTTGACCATGGTCAGCATGGGAATATCATTCTCAATAAGGAGAATTTCATCCATGTACAATACGAGAAAGGTGATCGCACTCCCACTGACTTTTTTGTATACACAAGGTTCCTCTTCATTTTTTATGAAATCAAATAATTTGATTGTCTCATTAAAATGATGGTTCCAACTCCGAGAAGCCTGCTTTAATCCATATATGGATTTTTACAGCTTGCAGACTATGTGATTACCATCACCGGATGTAAAACCCATAGGCTACTCCATATAGATATCTTCCTCAAGATATCTATTCAGAAAAGTAATTTTCACATCCATCTGTCAGATTTCATAATCATAGTAAGCTACAATAGCAAGCAAAGTGTGGATGGATTTCAGTATGGCTATGAGCAAAAAGGTTTCCTGATAGTCAATGCCCTCACGCTGACTGTAACCTTTTGCCATAAGCCTAGCTTTATAGGTCTCTTCCATACCATCGATACCTATCTTCTTTTTGTAGATCTATTTACAACCAATGGGTACGATACCCTCAGATGGATCCACTAAAGTCCAGACTTGGTTTGAGTGCATCGATTCAATTTCTGACTTCATAGCATCTAACCATTTCTTGGAATGGATGTTAGACATCATCTTGTGAAAGGTATTAGGGTCATCATTATGATCCCTATCTCCTATAAGGAATATTTCCTTTACTTCCTTCATAAGCATACCCATGTATCTTTCTAGAGGTTGGGAGACCCTGCTAGATCTACGAGGTGGTAGAGAAACATCAACTACTAGCTCATGGACTATGGGTTCTTGAGAATCTATAGCTCTGGGCTCTTCAGAGATTTTTTCTTTGAGCTCCACCAAACCTCCCACTACCACCATCCTGGATGAACTATTTTTCTAGGAATACGGTATTTTGACTCATAATTACATTGTGATCTTGTGAAAAGTAAAAGTAGTATCTAATAGATTCTTTTGGATACCCTATAAAGTGAGATATAATAGATCTATCCTCTAGCTTATCCGCCATCTGTCTCTTGACATAGGTCAAAAATCCTTAAGTCTTGAGATAACTCAGACTCAGCTTCTTACCAAACCATATCTCATATGGTGTGCTAGGAACGGACTTCGATGGAACCCTATTCAATAAGTGAATGGCAGTTAACAAGGCATGTCCTCAAAAAAATAAGGGTAGATTAGTGAAGCTCATCATGGACTAAACCATATCTAATAGGGTCCTGTTCCTCCTTTTGGATACTCTGTTGAGCTGAGGCATTCCAAGAGGGATCCACTAAGATACTATGCCATTGTCCTTAAGATATCCCAAAAATTTTTGACTAAGGTATTCACCTCCTTGATTAGGTTGCAGAACCTTAAGGAGTTTGCCTATCTATTTTTCTACTTCATATTTGAATTTTTTGAATTTTGCAAAGGTCTCAGACTTGTATTTCATGAGATACACATATTCGAACCTAGACAAACCATCGGTAAAGGTAATGAAGTAGGTATAACCACCCCTAGCCTGCACATTAAATGGCCCACATATGTCAATGTGTATCAGGGAAAGTAGCTCTGTGGCCCTTTCCCCATGTCCTACAAAGAGCAACTTGGCCATCTTTCCTCGAAGGCAGGATTCACAAGCTGGATATGGCTCTGGGTTAAGAGAGCCAAAGATCCCATCCTTCTCTAGTCTGTTTATTCTGTCTTCTCCAATATGGTCTTGTCTATGGTGCCACAAGTACTTCTGGTTAATCTCATCTCTGGATCTCTTTTGGCTTACGGCACTCACTATTTGCTCGTTTAGGTTCACATTCATATCAACATGCAAGTGATAAAGACTGTCAATTAAAAGACCTCATGCAACTAATTTATTTCATAAATAAATGGAATAAAAATTTTTATTGAAATAAATTTCAAAACTTTCCAGTGCTAGCACAGACACAGAAATTAAATTTTGACTAGCTACAGGAATATAATAACAGTCTTTCAAATCTAATCTAACACCAGACGGTAATTAAAGAGGGTAAGTGCCAATGACTTCTGTAGCAATTTTTGCTCTATTGTCGATCCGAAGGATCATATCACCTTCTCTTAATCTCCTACTTTCTATTAAACTCTGCATTGAGGTACATATATGAGCACTCGAGCCAGAGTCTAATATCCAACTAGAAGTAGAAGAAACTGTAAGGTTAGATTCAATTATGAGCATACCTTCAGAAGGTTTATTATCCTTTTTATTCTTTAGGCTCTCCAGGTATTTAGTGTGGAGAAAATTCAGTGCAGGGGTAACATGGTAATTTTAAAACTTTTTCAAAATTACTATTTTACAGTAGAAATTATTAATTAATCTAATTAATTAATAAAAATTTATCCTACACTAGGATCTAAATATGATATATATGGCATGCATGCATTTAAATTTGAAATTCAAATTTGAACAGTAAACACTTTACTATAATGTGTTCAGAACACAATACCTTTGTGCGGATAGTAGATCGCCGTAATCTGATCACTGTTGAAAGAGTCTGATCATCGTGATGTAGCCACATAGCATGTTTGGCCTCTGCGGATCATCCACACGAAGCTCCCGATCTGATCGACTTCACACGAGTGCTAGCTCATTGTAGAGCCCTTTCAATGGTCGATGCTGATAGAACTTCTTCGATCGATGTCTGTTGATTCTTTGGATACTCTAAATCATCAGCAGACGTGCTTGAGAGGATGTTGAAGATCTTCCTAAAATTTGGTGGGCTCACGACACTTGAAGCTCACCTTCTCACTTCCCAAACTCCAGGCTGAAACCCTGAAAAACTTACTGAAACCCTGCGCACATTTTTTCCTTCTTTTCTTTCTTTTTCTCTCGAAAGGATATTGACCTTCACCTTGCACACAAGGATTCCTCATGCCCAGATTTTCTCTTCAAAATTTTTCTTGCACACACCCCACTCTTCTCCTCCTTTTAAAATAATGTCAAACGTCTTATCCACGTGAGAGGATAAAGATGAGTAATTGCACATTTGAATTCAAATCAAATTTTGAATTCAAATGGAAATCAATTTATCCCTATCCACTAAGGACGTGAGAAGAGAAGGGCATGGCTTAATTTGTGCATGAGTGATTTCATGAGAAATATTTTCTCGTGTAATAAATGGGGCATTAAAAGAGGATAAGGTCAAGGCGCTAAGATTGGTTGCTCATTCAAATTCAAACTTTGTTTTGAATTTGAATGGCCAACCAATCATCCTTATCCACTCATATGGTGCATTAAAGTAGGGCGTGAGGAGGGCTTTGCATGAGAAAAAATTTATGAGAACTTCCTTCTCGTGAATTCAAATGGGCGCAGTGGAAGTGAGGTGGCACAGGGAGAATGGGTCAAGGTGGTTTCATTACTTAAACCAACCTAATTGAACCAAATAAGTTAGGCCCTGTTGGGTATAAAATACCCACAGTCGAAACCTCCAGCGGAGTCGACGACGGAACAGAACGGCTCTGCCCGGACACATACGGGAGCCGGGCTCCACCGCCGACAGCAGCTCGGTTCCACCCGGACTCCTATGGGAGTCGGGCTCCGCCTTCGACGTCAACAACAGAACGGCTCCGCCCGGACTCCTACGGGAGCCGGGCTCCACCGCCAATAGCAGCTCGATTCCATCCGGACTCCTACGGGAGCCGGACTCTGCCTTCGACGTCAACAATAGAATGGCTCCTCCCGGACTCCTACGGGAGCTGGGCTCCACCGCCGACAGCAGCTCGGTTCCACCCGGACTCCTACGGGAGCCGGGCTCCGCCTTCGACATCAACAGCAGCTTGGCTCCGCCCGGACTCCTATGGGAGCCGGGCTCTGCCTTCAACATCAACAGCAGCTCGGCTCCGCCCAGACTCCTACGGGAGCCGGGCTCCGCCTTCGACATCAACAGCAGCTCGACTCCGCCCGGACTCCTACGGGAGCAGGGCTCCGCCTTCGACATCAACAGCAGCTCGGCTCCGCCCGGACTCCTACGGGAGCTGGGCTCCGCCTTCGACATCAACAGCAGCTCGACTCCACCCAGACTCCTACGAGAGCCGGGCTCCACCTTCGACGTCAACAACAGAATGGCTCCGCCCGGACTCCTACGGGAGCCGGGCTCCACCGCCGACAGCAGCTTGACTCCGCCTGGACTCCTACGGGAGCCGAGCTCCACCTTCGACATCAACAGCAGCTCGGCTCCGCCCGGACTCCTACGGGAGCCGGGCTCCGCCCTCGACATCAACAGCAGCTCGGCTCCACCCGGACTCCTACGGGAGCCGGGCTCCGCCCTCGACATCAACAGCAGCTCGGCTCCGCCTGGACTCCTACGGGAGCCGGGCTCCGCCCTCGACATCAACAGCAGCTCGGCTCCACCCGGACTCCTATGGGAGCCGGGCTCCGCCTTCGACATCAACAGCAGCTCGACTCCGGCTGGACTCCTACGGGAGCCGGGCTCCACCTTCGACATCAACAGCAGCTCGGCTCCACTCGGACTCCTACGGGAGCCGGGCTCCGCCTTCGACGTCAACAGCAGCTCGGCTCCGCCCGGACTCCTACGGGAGCCGGGCTCCACCTTCAACATCAACAGTAGCTCGGCTCCGCCCGGACTCCTACGGGAGCCGGGCTCTGCCTTCGACATCAGCTACTGGTAAGCTCCGTCCGGACTCCTACGGGAGCCGGACTTCATCTTTAACTTTGATTGCAGAGTGCTCCGTCCGGACTCCTACGGGAGCCGGGTTCCATCGTCGACAGCAGCTCAGTTCCACCCAGACTCCTACGGGAGCCGGGCTCCGCCTTCGACGTCAACAACAGAACGGCTCCGCCCGGACTCCTACGGGAGCCGGGCTCCACCGCCGACAGCAGCTCGGTTCCACCCGGACTCCTACGGGAGCCGGGCTCCGCCTTCGACGTCAACAACAGAACGGCTCCGCCCGGACTCCTACGGGAGCCGGGCTCCACCGCCGACAGCAGCTCGGTTCCACCCGGACTCCTACGGGAGCCGGGCTCCGCCTTCGACGTCAACAACAGAACGGCTCTGCCCGGACTCCTACGGGAGCCGGGCTCCACCGCCGACAGCAGCTCGGTTCCACCCGGACTCCTACGGGAGCCGGGCTCCGCCTTCGACGTCAACAGCAGCTCGGCTCCGCCCGGACTCCTACGGGAGCCGGGCTCCGCCTTCGACGTCAACAGCAGCTCGACTCCGCCCGGACTCCTACGGGAGCCGGGCTCCGCCTTCGACATCAACAGCAGCTCGGCTCCGCCCGGACTCCTACGGGAGCCGGGCTCTGCCTTCGACATCAACAGCATCTCGGCTCCACCCGGACTCCTACGGGAGCCGGGCTCCGCCTTCGACGTCAACAACAGAACGGCTCCGCCCGGACTCCTACGGGAGCCGGGCTCTGCCTTCGACATCAACAGCAGTTCGGCTCCGCCCGAACTCCTACGGGAGCCGAGCTCTGCCCTCGACATCAACAGCAACTCGGCTCCACCCGGACTCCTACGGGAGCCGGGCTCCGCCTTCGACATCAACCGCAGCTCGGCTCTGCCTGGACTCCTACGGGAGCCGGGCTCCACCCTCGACATCAACAGCAGCTCGGCTCCACCCGGACTCCTACGGGAGCCGGGCTCCGCCTTCGACATCAACAGCAGCTCGGTTCCGCCTGGACTCCTACGGGAGCCAGGCTCCGCCTTCGACATCAACAGCAGCTCGGCTCCACCCGGACTCCTACGGGAGCCGGGCTCCGCTTTCGACGTCAACAGCAGCTCGGCTCCGCCCGGACTCCTACGGGAGCCGGGCTCCACCTTCGACATCAACAGCAGCTCGGCTCTGCCCGGACTCCTACGGGAGCCGGGCTCCGCCTTCGACATCAACTGCTGGTAAGCTCCGTCCGGACTCCTACGGGAGCCGGACTTCATCTTTAACTTTGATTACAGAGTGCTCTGCCCGGACTCCTACGGGAGCCGGGTTCCACCGTCGACAGCAGCTCGGTTCCACCCAGACTCCTATGGGAGCCGGGCTCCACCTTCGACATCAGCTGTTGGTAAGCTCCGTCCGGACTCCTATGGGAGCCGGACTTCATCTTTAACTTTGATTGCAGAGTGCTCCGCCCGGACTCCTACGGGAGCCGGGTTCCGCTTTCAGTATCCACTACAGGTAAGCTCCGTCTGGACTCCTACGGGAGCCGGACTCCACCTACAACCCCAACCGAAAGGAGGACCCTTCCCAGACTTCTACAGAGGCCGGACTCTGACCGCTGCCGAGCCTCGATCAACAGATCCGCGCCCCTTGGCAGATCACAATAACAACCATGATCCTGTTCCACTTCCTGTAGCGGATTCCGCACGGCTCCATCACCCCCTACGGCGGACCCATTACTCTCTGACAGGCTGTGTCAACGGCCATGATTCTGCTCCGCTCCCTGCAGCAGGTGCTGCACGATCCTACTACTCGCTGACAACTAGCGGCAACGGACGCCGCTCCACTACTTGCAACAGGCCCTACGTGGCAGACTATGACAATAGCCACAGGTCTACCCCACTACCCTTCGCAATAAATTCCCCTGACCATTGGCGGCCCACTACCAGATGGTTACAAATGTCGCCATCAATCCGTTGCCCCCTCCACCTATAAAAGGGGGACCCAGATACGTTATTCTCTAAGCTCATTTCTTATCTCAAAACTCTGCTAAATTCTCCGTTCGAGTACTCCATTTTTATTGAGGTAGAGAACTGACTTGAGCGTCGGAGGTCTTGCCGGAGCAACCCCACCTCCGGTTTAGACTTCCCTTGCAGGTCCCGGCGGCGACCGCGGCTTCCCCGACTCCAACTTCTCCGGCGCAAGCAGATTTTTGCACCAACAGGCCCAATCAGACTAATTTAAACCCAACTTAATTAGGCTTAATTAGGCTCAATAAAATCCTAATCAAATTAAGAATTGATTAAGCCCAACCCCTGATCATATCAGGGACCAAACCATCTCGATGATTAGGTCAACTCTTAACCTAATCGGGTCAAACTCAACTGAATCCAATTCAATTGGACTTGATCCAAAATTAATTACTCAATCAAATTGAGTTAATTAGTGATCAAATCACTAATTAAATCTCTCATAAATATTGAGTCCAAATCTGATGGGTAATCAAGCATCAGAATTCATCGATATGTAACCCTGATTGAAGAGTCCCAAACCAGTGGGACTCTTGACCCCAGTACCCAAAATGTATGGAATTCATGATCAGAGAATCCTGATTCTTGATCATAGAATCTCAGACATGAAGGACTCTTCACCAGCTATCAGATTAGATAGGAACTTCTAATGTGTGTGACCTCGCAGGTTCGAACCTAAGCTGGTAGCATAGGAACCAATTCCTGTACTAATCAAAGTGATCATCTAGCAATAGTAGGTCGAATGGTCGCAATCGCAACACTCAGAACCTACGTGAATATAGTTACTGTATAATTCATCCTTTTGACCTCTATGTTTAGGATGACTCAGGGTTAAACTGTCCACCCTAATTAGATCATCCGAATCGTGCTCAACTCAAACGGTCTTGTGACTCCTCACAAAGACTACCCTGGCCAAGGTTTTGCTAAATTGAAACATGACTGTACACAGCTCCTAAACTGGAGTGGTCAATCCCATCTTGACACATGCACCGACAAGTCAAGTACTTAACTACACCCAGCAGCCTTCCGTCACTGAATTAGAAATTCAGGTAGTCCAGTGCCTAAGTGCAGTGAGTTGCTTGCAAGTCATCGTGGCAGTCTCAGGTCGGAGGAATATTTATACCCATATTCCATCGGAGCAAATCTTGACAGCAGAAATAGCTCCAGAGTCGGTCACGTTCAGTGCAGATGTACCCTTACATCTCATCTGTATGCCATACCAGTGTCTCCACACTCATTGGTTAAGAGGATAACCAACCTATATGGCACACAATGACCTATGCTTGATAAACATTGTCGTCCTTGGTAACAATGTATCATTTGATCGTGAACAGATTTAAGGACTAAACGACAAATCCTCTTTTGTCGAGTCTAAATAGTCCTAAGGACTTCACCACAACATAGGAGTTCATTAGAAGATGAAATATTTTGTGATGAAAAATATCAAAATAATTTTTATTACTTCATAATTCATGTACATATACAAAAAATGAACACAACCGTCAACAGACTGACGATTGGCTTTGGGATACTATTCCCAACAATCTCTCACTTGACCTAAAGCCAATCGATGCAGTATCTAATACCCATCTTCAACTTGTAGTCATCGAACTCCTTCACCGCAATGGCTTTAGTGAATGGGTCGGTCAGGTTCTCTTTTTCGTTGATCTTCAGAAGGTCGACGTCACCTCGATCCATAATTTTCCAGATGAGATGGTAGCGGCACAGAATATGCTTCATCCACTGGTGTGCCTTGGGTTCCTTCGCCTGAGCAATAGCTCCAGAGTTGTCACAGTAGAGCAGAACTGGACCAACAAGGGAGGGTGCTACTCCGAGCTCAGTGATGAATTTTTTCAGCCACACCACTTCTTTGGCAGCATCTGATGCAGCGACATACTCCGCCTCATAAACTGAATCAGCCACTATGTGTTGTTTGGAACTCTTCCAGTAGATAGCCCCACCATTAAGGGTAAAAATAAATCCCGACATACTTTTACTGTCATCGTGATCAGACTGGAAACTAGAGTCTGTAAACCCTATAAGTCTCAAGTCTGATTCACCATAAACAAGCCACTGGTCCTTAGTATTTCTTAAATACTTTAGGATGGTTTTAACAACCTTCCAGTGATTCTTCCCTGGATCAGATTGGTATCTACTCACTACCCCTAGTGAGTATGCCACATCTGATCGTGTACATGTCATGGTGTACATGATAGATCCCACTGTCGAAGCATATGGAATCCTACCCATACGCTCTCTCTCTTGAGGTATTGTCGGACAATCCCTCTTCGAGAGAGAAATTCCATGGCCTATCGATAGATAGCCTTTCTTGGAATTCTCCATGCTGAACCTCTTCAGCATAGTATCTATGTACGTAGACTGGGATAAACCAAGCAACCTTTTAGATCTATCCCTATAGATCCTCATCTCTAGGATGTAGGAAGCTTCTCCCAAATCCTTTATGGAGAACTGTGACGACAGCCAAATCTTTATTCTCTGTAATGCAGGGACATCATTCCCGATTAAGAGAATATCATCCACATACAATACAAGAAATACCACTACTAGACCATTAGCCCACTTATAAATGCTGGGCTCTTCTCCGTTCTTAACGAAGCCATACATCTTGATCGTCCTATCAAAATGTATGTTCCAACTCCAGGATGCCTACTTAAGTCCATAAATGGACCTCTGTAGTCTGCACACCTTAGACTCATCAGTGGATGTGAATCCTTTAGGTTGTATCATATACACCTCTTCATCCAGCTCTCCATTTAGGAAAGCTGTCTTCACATCCATCTGCCAGATTTCATAGTCTAGATGGGCAGCTATCGCAAGCATAATTCGAATGGATTTGAGCATTGCCACAGGAGAAAATATCTCGTCATAGTCTATACCATAACGTTGACGATATCCCTTGGCAACGAGACGGGCATTATAGGTTTCTACCTTTCCGTCTGCGCCCCTCTTCCTCTTGAAGACCACTTACACCCTATGGGTTTTACTCCTTCGGGTGGGTCAACCAATGTCCACACATCGTTGACCTTCATGGACTCCATTTCGAATTTCATGGCCTCTAGCCATTTCTCAGAGTCGGGTCTCTGCATTGCATCCATATAGGTGATCGGATCCTCATCATTTTCATCAAGTTTGATAGGATCGTCGTTCCAGACCAAGAAATCATAGTATCTGTCCGGTTGACATGGTACGCTACCAGATCGCTTGAAGGGTGCTTCAACAATAGGCTCCGGATCTGATCTAATCAAATTCGGTTCAGGTTCAGCAACTTGTGTCGATTTTTTCACCTATCGAACTTTGTCAAGTTCGACCTTAGAGGCAACAGTCCCTTCATCAAGGAACTCTTTTTCCAAAAAGATTGCCTTAAGTCTGACAAACACCTTTTGCTCATCAGCCAGGTAGAAATAATATCCTTTGGTCTCTTTTGGGTATCCTATAAAATTACACTTGTCAAACCTAGGTCCTAGCTTGTCCGTAATTAAACGTTTAACATAAGCCGGACACCTCCAAACCCTAAGGTGTGAGAGTACTGGCTTACATCCTATCCATATCTCATATGGCATTTTGGTTACAGACTTATTCGAAACTCTATTTAGAAGGTAACAAGCCAATTCAAGCGTATATCCCCAGAGGAAGATCGGCAGACCAGCAAATCCCATCATGGATCGAACCATATCCAACAAGGTCTGATTCCTCCTTTCAGATACACCATTATGCTATGGTGTTCCAGGAGGAGTCCATTGAGAGAGAATTCCATTCTCCCCAAGATATGTCAGAAACTCATTGAAAAGGTATTCACCTCCTCGATCAGATCGAAGAGTTTTAATACACTTCCTAGTTTATTTTTCTACCTCATTTCGGAATAGTTTGAACATTTCAAACGACTCCAACTTATGCTTCATTAAATAGACATACCCATACCTTGATAGGTCGTCTATGAAGGTTATGAAGTAGAAATATCCACCTCTTGCACTTGAGCTCATGGGTCCACATACATCAGAATGTACCAGACCCAAGAGTTCACTGGCTCGCTCACCTTTTCCAGTAAAAGATGACTTGATCATTTTACCAAGAAGATAGGACTCACAGGTTGGAAGTGATTCACAATCACCTACTTCAAAAATTCCTTCTTGAGCCAACCTGTTTATCCTGTTCTTATTGATATGACCTAGCCTACAGTGCCAAAGATAGACTTCTGACATATTATTTATTCTAGGGCGCTTACCGGAGGTTTGAACCACATTAACAGGTTATGATAGAAAGTAAATTCCATTATAAAGTTATCCAATAAACATTGTAACACCATTCAAAATGATATTGCAAATATTTTTTTTTATTAAAAATTGATAACCGTTCATAGCCAAAAGGCCTACAGAAATAATATTTAATAAAAAGCTTGGACAATAGTGACATTCACTCAGAATTATATTTTGAGAATTGATTACAAGGTTCATGATTTCTAATGCTAGAACTGGAACTTTGCTTCTATCTCCAACGTTCAGGAACCTCTCGCCTTCATCAAATCTCCTACTGACCTGCAGACCCTGCATCGAATTGCAAATATGATAAGGGCTTCCGGTATCCAACACCCAAAAAGTAGTATCATAAATGAAAAAGTTTCAAGATGTTATCATATAAGTACCTTGCTTCTTCTTTGGCCTGTTCAGATCCAGTAAGGCAATGTATAGAGGACAGTTCCTCTTCCAGTGCCCCTGCTTCTTGTAAAAGAAGCACTCCGCCTAGCTCTAGTCGGGCTTGCACTTTTTGGTCTGACCCTGTGCAGACATCCCAGCATGCAGCTGCACCTTCTTATTCTTCTTCTTCTTGTTCTTCTTTCCTTTCTTAAAGGGTCGACGATCAAAAGAAGACCCTCCCACAATATTCACCGACTCCTTATGGAGCTGGTGATCCTTCTCAAAGTTCTACAGCAACCCCAACAAGCCGTGGTAGTTCACCGCAGGCTTTGTCATTCGAAAATGAGTAAGGAAGGGAAGGAAGGACTTGGGTAGAGAATTAAGGATCGCATCCTTACCGAGCTGCTCGTGCAGGAAAAAATCCAGTTTACTTAGGTGCTCAATCATTTCGATCATGTACAGTACATGATCAGTGACTGAGGCTCCATCCCTCATCCGAGCATTGAAAATGGCATAACTAGTTTTGTGCCTTTCAACGTCGTCAGGTGTGCCAAAGGAGTCATTCAACATTTGAAGCATCTCCTGTGGTTGGGCATTCTCGAACCTGCGGCTGAACTCATCATTCATTGCCGCCAGCATAATACACCGAATGGTGGTGCGGTCGTTGAGCCACTTCTGGTAAGTGTCTCGGACCACCCCTCTAACGTTCGGGGCTGGCTCCTCAGGTGCCGGATCCGTTACTACATAAAGGATCGGCTCATGCTCAAAGATGATTTTTAATTTTTGATACTAGCTATCGAAATTAGATCCCATGAGCTTGTCATTATCTAATAATGACTGAAGCGAAAGGGTAGTGGCCATAGCTGCATAAAGGAAAACCAAACCTATATTAGTACATAAATTATTAATACTAAAGACTTGGACTTTAGTCTAAAGTTTCTCCCAGTATTTTTACGAATTGGTATCCTCAACCTCCAATTCGAAGAATTACTTTATTCCATAGTGGGTACTAGAATCCACACAGACTACACACGAGCCCAACTTTAGTTGGTCAACCCATGTGCATCTATGGATAGGTTTATAACCAGTTGTTTCTCTAAACAACTTCTAATAATTGATTTTTCCCTTGAACCTAATCAGTAGGCTTTGGCCTCCACTGAAAAGATCTTGTTAGGTCCAACTATTAACATGATTTGATTTGGTGAATCAGACCAATAAATGATCAGGCCCGACTTTGGCCGGCCAACCTGACCACCATCAGAAAGACTCAAACCAAATTATCATATTATGAATGATAATTCCATTAGTCAATAAGCACCAGGCCTTTGGGTCTCCAATGATTTTTAAACTAATAGACTCATTATCACTCACTTAATGGGAGGCTATGACTTAGTTATCAATATAACTTAATCATTTTTAGGACCTAATAATTTTTTTGAGGATTTTATTAAAGAATAGATGAGAAGAAAATATCCAGCCAATTTCAATCCTCCCACTGACTTCACCAAGTTAGATTAAAAAGGATTTACTTAAAGCTGGCATTAGGAGCACCTAAATCAGTCACACTGATTTACCTAATGACATGGGTGAGCCCTAATCACCAAGTGATCTAATCAAAACCTAATTCATCAGGTTGGCCACGTAAGTGAGATCAGTGGTGGGGATAAGCCATTAACTCATCAGAGATCGAATCACTGCGAGTAGCTCCCGCTTAAAAACCACTGGTCAAACTATCAAACTTACCTTAGACACCAACCGATTCATTAGTTTTAATTTGATTAACTTAGTAAATAGGGTTCCACCGCGTAGCCATGAATTAAGTCCATCTTGGTCTAGTTAAAGATATGGACCCATTCAACTACAACTATTGGAGTTAAGTCTAGAGTATCCTTGACCTAATCTAATTCAACTTTTGATTAGATTTGACCAATTACTCTAATTTAGTCAATTTCTTTAAGCTAACCTTAGGTCTAACCCAATTATGGACCTAATCCATCTAACCCATTGACCCATAAGTTTATGCAATTGTCTTAGGTCTTAATTCATAATTCTAGATCTACTAGACAACACTTAATTCTTTTAATTAAGTATTTGGGCTGATAGGTCAGGGTTTGGCATTTTGAAAATAATTTTTAAATTTAAAAGATTTTATTTTCTGTTCACCAAATATGTTGACTCATTTCACAAATAGATTAGCACATTTCATAAATAGCAATCCTATTGCTAATTACATAACAGAAAATAACTTAATCAAAAAAAAAATCATGAATATTTTTTTAGATCTAATCTAACACATTCATGATAAATTTTACAATTGAACCTTTACAATTAATTTTTTTCGCTGCTTCATCTGCATGGGATATAATTGCAGTGGCACCCCTACCACCATAAGAGACCTCATCGAATAGGAGGAGAGGGCTTTTAAATCCTACTTTTTTCCTATGATCGGACGGCCATGACAACCAACCCAATTCGATTACTTGCTACTTGGATCAAGTATATCTAAATATACCAATTTTAAAATTTAAATTTTAAATTTTAAATTTTGAATTTCAAATTTTAAACAAATTTCAAATTTCAAATTTTAAATTTTTGAATTTCAAAATTTGAATTTCAAAATTTGAATTTTAAATTTTGAATTTCAAATTTGAAATTTCTACCAAATTTCAAATTTTAAATTTCAAATTTTGAATTTCAAATTTTTGAATTTTGAATTTTGAATTTCAAATTTTAAAATTCAAATTTTAAATTTTGAATTTCAAATTTTTGAATTTTAAATTTCGAACAACTTTCAAAATTCAAATTTCAAATTTCAAATTTTAAATTTCAAATTTTTGAATTTTGAATTTTGAACAACTTTTAAAATTCAAATTTTAAATTTTGAATTTTAAATTTTAAATTTAAACTTTTAGATTATAACTTAATCTATGCATGCAAATATATATATCAAATCTTAGAACCTTGCTCTGATACCATTTGTGGGGAAAATTCAGTGCAGGGGTAAAATGATAATTTTAATTTTTTTTCAAAATTACTATTTTACAACAAAAATTATTAATTAATCTAATTAATTAATAAAAATTTATACTACACTAGGATCTAAATATGATATATATAGCATGCATGTATTTAAATTTGAAATTCAAATTTGAACAGTAAACACTTTACTGTAATGTGTTCAGAACACAATACCTTTGTGCGGGTAGTAGATCGTCGCAATCTGATCATCGACGGGAGAGTTTGATCATCGTGATGCAGCCACACAGCATGTCTGACCTCTGCAGATCATCCACACAAAGCTCCCGATCTGATCGACTTCACACGAGTGCTAGCTCGTTGTAGAGCCCTTTCGACGGTCGATGCTGATCGAACTCCTTTGATCGATGTCTGCTGATTTTTCAGATACTTTGGATCATCAGAAAACATGCTTGAGAGGATGTTGAAGATCCTCCTAAAATTTGGTGGGCTCACGACACTCGTAGCTCACCTTCTCACTTCCCGAACTCCAGGCTGAAACCCTGAAGAACTCACTGAAATCCTGTGCACACTTTTTCTTTCTTTTTTTTTCTTTTTCTCTCGGAAGGATATTGACCTTCACCTTGCACACAAGGATTCCTCATGCCCAGATTTTCTCTCCAAAATTTTTCTTGCACACGCCCCACTCTTCTCCTCCTTTTAAAATAATGTCAAACGTCTTATCCACGTGAGAGGATAAAGATGAGTAATTGCATATTTGAATTCAAATCAAATTTTGAATTCAAATGGAAATCAATTTATCCCTATCCACTAAGGGCATGAGAAGAGGAGGGCATGGCTTAATTTGTGCATGAGTGATTTCATGAGAAATATTTTCTCGTGTAATAAATGGGGCGTTAAAAGAGGATAAGGTCAAGGCGCTAAGATTGGTTGCTCATTCAAATTCAAACTTTGTTTTGAATTTGAATGGCCAACCAATCATCCTTATCCACTCATATGGTGCATTAAAGTAGGGCATGAGGAGGGCTTTGCATGAGGAAAAATTTATGAGAACTTCCTTCTCGTGAATTCAAATGGGTGCAGTGGAAGTGAGGTGGCGCAGGGAGAATGGGTCAAGGTGGTTTCATTATTTAAACCAACCTAATTGAACTAAATAAGTTAGGCCCAATTAGACTAATTTAAACCCAACTTAATTAGGCTCAATAAAATTCTAATCAAATCAGGAATTGATTAAGCCCAACCCCTGATCATATCAGGGACCAAGCCATCTCGACGATTAGGTCAACTCTTAACCTAATCGGATCAAACCCAACTGAATCCAATTCAATTGGACTTGATCCAAAATTAATTACTCAATCAAATTGAGTTAATTAGTGATCAAATTATTAATTAAATCTCTCATAAATATTGAGTCCAAATCCGATGGGTAATCAAGCATCAGAATTCATCGATATGTAACCCTGATCGAAGAGTCCCAAACCAGTGGGACTCTTGACCCCGGTACCCAAAATGTGTGGAATTCATGATCAGAGAATCTTGATTCTCGATCATAGAATCCCAGACATGAAGGACTCTTCACCAGCTATCAGATCAGATAGAAACCTCTAATGCGTGTGACCCCGCAGGTTCGAACCTAAGCCGGTAGCACAGGAACCAATTCCTGTACTAATTGAAGTGACCATCTAGCAATGGTACTCGACGATCGGATAGGTCGAATGGTCGCAATCACAACACTCAGAACCTATGTGAATATGGTTACTGTATAATTCATCCTTTTGACCTCTGTGTTTAGGATGACTTAGGGTTAAACTATCCACCCTGATTAGATCATCCGAATCGTGCTCAACTCAAACAGTTCTGTGACTCATCGCAAAGACTACCCTGGCTAAGGTTTTGCTAAATTGAAACATGACTATACACAGCTCCTAAACTAGAGTGGTCAATCCCATCTTGACACACGCACCGACAAGTCAAGTACTTGACTACACCCAGTAGCCTTCCGTCACTGAATTAAAAATTCAGGTAGTCCAGTGCCTAAGTGCAGTGAGTTGCTTGCAAGTCACCGTGGCGGTCTCAGGTCGGAGGGACATTTATACCCATATTCCATCGGAGCAAATCTTGACAGCAGAAATAGCTCCAGAGTCGGTCACGTTCAGTACAGATGTACCCTTACATCTCACCTGTATGCCATACCAGTGTCTCCACACTCATTGGTTAAGAGGACAACCAACCTATATGGCACACAATGACCTATGCTTGATAAACGTTGTCGTCCTTGATAATAATGTATCATTTGATCGCAAACAGATTTAAGGACTAAACGATAAATCCTCCTTTGTCAAGTCTAAATAGTCCTAAGGACTTCACCACAACATAGGAGTTCATTAGAAGATGAAATATTTTGTGATAAAAAATGCCAAAATAATTTTTATTAATTCATAATTCATGTACATATACAAAAAATGAGCACAACCATCAACTGGCTGACGATTGGCTTTGGGACACTATTCCCAATATTTAGGACAGTTCCTCCTCTAGTGGCCTTCAGTGTGACAGTGGAAATATTTTTCCTTTGCCTCAGCTGCCTTTGGACCATCCTTCTTTAGCTTGCTCTCTTTTTTCTGCTTCTTCACTGATTTAACCTTCTTCTTTCCAGTAGACTTTTTCTTGGAGGCAGAGGTCTGCTCTATAGAGAGAACAGTGCCTCTTGAACTCTTCAAGGTACCCTCCGTGGTGACCAATATGTTAACGAGTTCGAAAATAGTGCAGTTAAGTTTGTTCATATGAAAATTTATAATGAATTGACTATATGAACTGATAAGAGATTGAAGGATCAGATCCATCTGCAATTCCTTTTGCATTTCTAGCCCGATCTTCCTAAGCTCCTCAATATCCTTGATCATGTCATACAGTGCTCATGGACAGACTGCCCCTTACGCATCTTCTGATTGAAGAGTCTCTTGGATACTTCGAAGCGCACAGTATGGCTCTGCTCACCATACAACTCTTGTAGGTGAGTGATCATGGCCCGAGTAGTGGATATATGCTCGTGCTAGCTTTGCAACTCGTTTGACATAGACGCCAGCACATAGCACTTTACCCGACTATCTTCATCCATGCACTTCTCAAAAGCAGCTCTTTGCTCAACAGTAGGGCGGTTTGATAGCACTATGGGATCCTTATCGAGAACATGACTTAACTTTTTTGAGATCAGGACAATCCTGAAGTTTCTGAGCTAGTCTTTGTAATTGGTACCAGTCAAATGGTTGGTTTCAAAGATGCGGACTAGAGGGTTTGAGACTGACATTATAATTTAACTACAAGAGTAGAGATTCAAGTTAGACTTTTATACTTAATATTTATATTTGCTTCTAGGAACTTTAAGATGCAAACAATGGCTCTCACTAATTTATCGGATCCCTCCACTCCCTGAAAAGGAAACAAAAACTTTAACACGACAAAAGATTCCTTGTAGGTGATGCGATCCCATCGATGACATGCACCTCACTTAACAGTTATTGGTAACATGCATACCGATGCATAGGAACTCTTTATCCAGATGCTTCACTAAGCATGTTGCAGTGACTTGGTCTCTAAGTCATGTGAGCTCACCTAAAAGTTATTACCCATACTTCTTAGTTAAGTCCGACCCACCATTCACAAGCAGGTGCAAGACTGTCATTGGGTCCCACACCTAACAGTTATTGGGTCTAACTCCATCCTTACCCTGGGGTAACTTTTTGCTAATAGAGTGGTTGTGTATTTTCGATGCAACTGAACCACTATAACCAGTCGAGAACAATTAACATCAGGGTCATGCCCGCATATCTACAATAGTGGAAGACCTATGGACTTAATATTTGTAGAGAGGTTTAGGTTTAAGTCTCATCTAATCAGTCATCATATGACTGATCTAACTGACATGGACTAAACCAGATTGCTAAGCAACCTAATTCAAGACCCAATCTTCCAAATTGGTCAGGTAAGTGGAGATCAGTGGAGGTCCCCCCGTTGCCTTCCTAAGACACCAATAAATTGGCTAGGTTGGCTAACAGAACTAATTAAATAATCATATCTCATTAACTTGTCTTAGACACCAATAGGTTGATTGATCAGAATTGGTTAGCTCTAGTGAATCGGGCTCAAACCAGTGAGCTAAATTAGGTCTTTAGGTTAATCGATTCTACATATGAAATTCAAACGATTTGATCAACAATAATTCTATGATCATAAACTTAATTGATCCGATCCTTATCAATACTTGACTCAGTTTGATCAATTACTTAATCGAGTTAGACCTATATGACTCAAATCAAAAATCTTAAATGAAATCCCTATTACATGACCTAATTCATGGTTTTTCTAAGACCAAAATCCTCATATACAAACACGAATTTTAGACTCTAAAATCATATTTCAGATCCTAAAATCATATTTCAGATCTAGATTTATTGCATGAAAGTAAGTTTTAAAATATGAAAATAATTTTTAGGTTTTAGCATATAAACATATATCAAATATATGCATGTAAAATCAAATCTAAACAAAATTTTAGATCTTAGCATGATATCATATATTTCATTTACTAATCATGGATTAGATTAAAAATAAATTTATGATCTAAATATGTAATCATATATCACATATATGAATCAAAATTTAGATCATATAAAAATTTCAAGTTTTATGCATGCATCTATGTTTCATATGAACATGAATTAGAACTCTTTTAGATCCAAATTCAGATCTATGCATCCAATTGGATATCAATTATATATTCTAAAATTAAATACAAAATCAAATTCTAGATTAGAAGATCCATCTATACATATCATATATCAAAAAAAAATCTGATTTTGAAATTTTTTTAAAAACATGTATATCAAAATTCAGTATATAAAAATTCGTAGCTTTAAGCTCACTATTAAAATTCAGGATTTGGTGCATGTATATGTGTTTCAAAAATTTTATTTTTTAAACACAGTAGTAGAGAATATGATTAAAATATTTTTAATCTGAATTATGTATGCATAAAAATATAAAACCACATAGATTTATCTCATATGTTGAAATTGATATATGCTAAAATTCAGATTGTGATCAAATCAAATACTTGTTTCGCCATCTTTTTCTTTGAATCTGGATCTGAAAGAGAAGAGGTTCTCTCTTAGCTGCACAAGTATCTAGCCTCTATGAGTATCTACTCAGGATCAACCTAGAATAATCCTCTTTTAATCTGAATTTTGTTCTCCAAAAATTTGGCCTACTGAATTTGAACAAAGCCTGGATCGCAATCAACGCTTGATCTTTTTCTTTGATCTTCTTCGTCTCCTCTTTTTTAGAGTTTTTTCTTACTTTATGCTGCTACAAAATACCAGCAACCAGCAAATTATGGGATGCCCAACACCTTGGGCGTGGAACTCCTTGGGACTCGCGTTCCAAGGGATGGGCATGTAGAATGCCCAAGAGAAGAGATTGCGAGAGGAAGAGAGGGTGTGGGGAGAGCCTTTGGGCATAAGGGGCCGCTGGTTTAGATGCTCTAGGAACCTTAGAGAAGGTCCCTTTAAATAGGCATGATGATTGAATCATATTCAATCTCATAATATAAGTCCTACCTGCATTAAGATTCCTATTAACTTAAATTATCCAACTTACATTAGGAAGCCCATTGGGCACTAACAATTGGAGCCCTTGCACCCATAATTAGACACCCCAAAACACACCTAAGAGACACCCCATAAGAGAACTAAAAGCTCTTTAATCAATGGACACACCTAACTTGATCAAATCAAAGTGGCACCCAAAAATAACTATCAAGAAAATTAATTAGGGACTTGCATCCTTAATTAATATGATCCATAACCTTGGACACCCAATAATTGGAGTCTCATAAATCTAATTTATGTAGATTATTAGCAGATAATTAAGTTAGAATTATCTTATCAAATAAGCAATCCTAACGGAAAGAAGAATTGGGTCCAACCATATGCTAGCAAGGTTATCATGAACCCAATAGATTTCTCCAAGCCCAATTGATACTTCATAAGCTCAATTACTTATTCCAGACTTAATCTCTTTGTTGTGTGACCCCATAGGTTCAATTCTATCTGATAGTGAGATATGCAATGATCTCTATCATTGTATTATTGAAACTCTTTTCAATGGGTTGGAATAATTCTACTCTAACTCAGCAAGGAATGTTGATCTAAAATGATCCTGGTGAGCTCTCATAATCCACCTGTGGTGACACATAGCAATATATAGTGGCAACCTAGTAGAACTAAAATGAACCTCTAGGTGTAGTTAACGTGAGCTCACCTAAAAGTTATTACCCATACTTCTTAGTTAAGCCTGACCCACCATTCACAAGCAGGTGCAAGACTGTCATTGGGCTCCTTACCTAACAGTTATTAGGCCCAACTCCATCCTTACCCTGAAGTAACTCGTTGCTAATAGAGTGGTTGCGTATTTTCGATGCAACTGAACCACTGTAATCAGTCGAGAATAATTAACATCAGTGTCACGCCCGCATATCTACAATGGTGGAAGACCTATGGACTTAATATTTATGGAGAGGTTTAAGTTTAAGTCTCATCTAATCAGTCATCATATGACCGATCTAATTGACATGGGCTAGATCAGATTGCTAAGCAACCTAATTCAAGACTCAATCTTTCAAATTGGTGAGGTAAGTGTAGATCGGTGGAGGTCTCCTCGTTGCCTTCCTAAGATACCAATAAATTGGCTAGGATGGCTAACAGAACTAATTAAATAATCACATCTCATTAACTTATCTTAGATACCAATAGGTCGATTGATCAGAATTGGTTAGCTCTAGTGAATCGGGCTCAAACCAGCGAGCTAAATTAAGTTTTTAGGTTAATCGATCCTACATATGAAATTCAAATGATTTGATCAACAATAATTCTATGATCATAAACTTAATTGATCTGATCCTTATCAATACTTGACTCAGTTTGATCAATTACTTAATCGAGTTAGGCCCAGATGACTCAAATCAAAAATCTTAAATGAAATCCCTATTACATGACCTAATTCATGGTTTTTCCATGACCAAAACCCTCATATACAAATATGAATTTTAGACTCTAAAATCATATTTCAGATCCTAAAATCATATTTCAGATCTAGATTTATAGAATGAAAGTAAGTTTTAAAATATGAAAATAATTTTTCGATTTTAGCATATAAACATATATCAAATATATGCATGTAAAATCAAATCTAAACAAAATTTCAGATCTTAGCATGATATCATATATTTAATATACTAATCATAGATTAGATTAAAAATAAATTTATAATCTAAATATGTAATCATATATCATATATATGAATCAAAATTCAGATCATATAAAAATTTCAAGTTTTATGCATGCATCTATGTTTCACATGAACATGAATTAAAACTCTTTCTAGATCAAAATTCAGATCTATGCATACAATTGGATATCAATTATATATTCTAAAATTAAATACAAAATCAAATTTTAGATTAAAAGATCTATCTATACATATCATGTATCAAGGAAAAATCTAATTTTGAAATTTTTTTAAAAACATGTATATCAAAATTCAGTATTTAAAAGTCCATAGCTTTGAGCTCACTGTTAGAATTTAGAGTTTGGTGCATGCATATGTGTTTCAAAAATTTTATTTTTTAAACACAGTAGTAGAGAATATGATTAAAATACTTTTAATCTAAATTATGCATGCATAAAAATATAAAACCACATGGATCTATCTCATATGCTGAAATTGATATATGCTAAAATTCAGATTGTGATCAAATCAAATACTTGTTTCGCCATCTTTTTCTTCGAATCTGGATCTGAAAGATAAGAGATTCTCTCTTAGTTGCACAAGTGTCTAGCCTCTATGAGTATCTACTCAGGATCAGCCTGGAACAATCCTCTTTTAATCTAAATTTTATTCTTCAAAAATTCGGCCTACTGAATTTGAACAAAGCCTGGATCGCAATCAACGCTTGATCTTTTTCTTTGATTTTCTTCTTCTCTTCTTCTTTAGAGTTTTTTCTTGCTTTATGCTACTACAAAATATCAGCAACCAGCAAATTATGGGACGCCCAACACCTTGAGCATGGAACTCCTTGGGACTCGCGTCCCAAGGGATGGGCATGTAGAATGCCCAAGAGAAGAGAAAGGGAGAGGAAGAGAGGGTGTGGGGAGAGCCTTTGGGCATGAGGGGCTGCTAGTTTGGATGCTCTAGGAACCTTAAGGGAGGTCCCTTTAAATAGGCATGAAGATTGAATCATATTCAATCTCATAATACAAGTCCTACCTGCATTAGGATTCCTATTAACTTAAGTTATCCAACTTACATTAAAAAACTTATTGGGCACTAATAATTGGAGCCCTTGCACCCATAATTAGACACCCCAAAATACATCCAAGAAATGCCTCATAGGAGAACTAAAAGCTCTCTAATCAATGGACATATTCAACTTGATCAAATCAAATTGGCGCCCAAAAATAACTATCAAGAAAATTAATTAGGGACTTACACCCTTAATTAATATGATCCATAACCTTAGACATCCAATAATTGAAGTCTCATAAATCTAATTCATGTAAATTATTAACAGATAATTAAGTTAGAATTATCTTATCAAATAAGTAATCAACGGAAAGAGAAATTAGGTCCAACCATATATTAGCAAGGTTATCATGAACCCAATAGATTTCTCTAAGCCCAATTGATACTTCATAAGCTCAATTACTTATTCCAGGCCTTATCCCTTTATTGTGTGACCCCATAGGTTCAATTCTATCTGGTAGTGAGATATACAATGATCTCTATCATTGTATTATTGAAACTCTTTTCAATGGGTTGGAATAATTTCACTCTAACTCAGCAAAGAATGTTGATATAAAATGATCCTGGTGAGCTCTCATAGTCCACCAGTGGTGATACTTAGCAATATGTAGTGACAACCTAGTAGAACTAAAATGAATCTCTAGGTGTAGTTAACGTGTGATTCAGTCCCTTTATTGTGAGTCCCGACTAGATGGTAGGTCATAGATAAATCATCAAACCTCAACATTAGTAATATGATAGATTTGATTAGCTCAAGTTCAGTTGTGACTTTTATGGAAACTCTTTTCTATCAATCACACTACTATGGTCAAAGATACTTGGACTTAGCCTTTCAAATCTCATAAGACTTCTCCTCTCTATCAAGGTCGATAGATTTTATCTTGATGCACAATCCACTCCTACGGTAGACCAACTATCGTCAACATCCACTAGAAGGACTTGTTGAGACCCTTGTTTATGTGACAGTCAAACTTCAACAGTCTCACTGCGAGTAGCAGTACCATCTCAAGTCAAAAGACTAGTCATACAATTACAGCATCGAGACAATCACTGATGATTGAATAAAAATTCAAGTGATGTGTCATATGGTAACGTGCAGTACTAGTTATTCTTTAACAACCACCCACACTCGTCATCCTTTATCTCTACACGGTCGACCAAAGACTCATCTATCCTGAAGGAAGCGATTTGTGAGTCAGTCTATCTGAATCAATCACTATCCTCATGATGATCCTATGATCGAGAGTATTTAGGAATTAAATACATGTCTCTAATTTTCAACACTTTGAGAATATGTATCGAAACTAATTTCATAGATGATTCAAGGACACATTATACTTGAATGAAAAAGAAATTGCCCTTTTGTTGATCATTTCAATATATTAAGTATAAAATTGTGCCCAAAATTATTGCAATGTATCAGCTATATTGGCTTCTAGGATATACATCTAACAGATCCAACTTTTTTTCTGCTGCTTTTCATGATCAAACCCAATCACAATAGCACATATGATAGATCTAAAAAATACCTAATAGGAGATTGTAGACAGTAGCCCCTGGATCTCTTCCTTCCTCACAAATCCTAGAGAAAATCCTAGATTTGAAACCTTGTTGCTGATCCTCTATTGCAGACAACTCCTTGATCTTTTCTTCTTCCTCCTCCATATTCAATCTAGCTCTGATACCAATTATAGGGACCTATTACTTATCTGATACTAGCATGGACTGATGTCTTGCGTGAAACTTAGGTGTTAATTCAAAAAACCTAAGAAACAACAAGAAGAACGTGGAAATTTGATTGGATCATGGATGAGAATATGAGAGAGAGAAAGAGAGAGATGGCGGCTAGGATTTCAGAATAAAAAATTTTATATTTTATTCCATCTGTCTTGGTATTATAATGATCTGTATATATACCAATACAATGGGTTCAACGACCCAAGCCCAAAAAACTCCTTAGACTAACCCAATACATGAAAGCACTCACCAAGCCTATGTCTCACATGCTCTCATCTCTTGGACTTGATCCCTAGTCTAAACCTTTGGTCAGCTCCCTTAAGACCTTTCAAACCAGGTCTTAAGTCCCTAGGATTAAAATTTGATCCTAGACACATGCAAAATTTCATGCAGCTCTGCCCATGTAACTGAGCTGGCTCAGTCTTAGACTGAATCGACTAACCTGAGACTGAGTTGACTAAGACTGAGCCGACTCACCTGCATGTCATGCCAGAATTTTAGAGATGTTGTCTTCTGTTTGGCATGCCCTCTATGACTTGATCGATTCAGTCTCAGTCTGAGTCGATCCAGTACCCTGAATCTGTTATTCCTCCATAATCTCTAGTCCTGACTTTGGTTCCTTGCTCTACCTTGTGTCTCCAGATATTCGAAGCCTCAACTAAGGTCCCTAAAGTTTTCATCATATAAACCTTGAGCCTGTGAAGAGCTATGCACCACCTCCACCCTGAGACCACTCTAGTCCTAGCTCTAAGACCCAAACCCGGTCCTAGCCTCCCGAAGCCAACACCCTGGCTCCTGCCATGGTCTCCCAAGGCTTGAGAGTATCATATCAACTCCTACACCTCTGAAGCCACATATACATCCAGCCTCTGCAGGTATCCATAGAAGACTGATCTGATCAAAAGATCTTGATCTCACTGAGATGCTAGCTTTCTTGCAGAGATCGCTCTTTGAATTGTTGAATTTTTTTGATCCTATTCTCCTCTCAAAAGAACATCAAAAGTCAAGAGGAGGAGAAAGATAAGAGAGGAGATGGGCATCCAACTCTTGGACGTGGACTCGTGGAAGGTTGAAGGTTAGGGGATGTCCAACTCTTGGACATTGCATGGAAGAAAGAAGAAAAGATTTGGGAATGTTTAACTTTTAGACATCTCATATAAGAAGGAAGAGATAAGGCATTCCATCTAAAAGAATAATGCCCTACAAGCCAATCGAAATATATATTTTTATGGATTGTTCTTTAATCTTCCTGACTCATGTAATTAACATTTTATAGATTAATAAAAGATATTTATGTATCATCATATTCTGCATCTTATATTTGTTAAGATTATGATGATCCCTATAGATTAGGACAATGATTTTAGGGCTATGATGAGATCATATGTGTGAGACCTAAAATTCTAATCTAAAATTTTTTCAATCACTGGACATTGATTCAGAGATCAATATTTTCGATAAGACTAGCACATCTTATGTATGCTCATTGGAGAAGGTGATTGATCTCACAATCACTTATGTGAGACACTAATGCAAAGATGTGAGTGTTCACTAGAAAATGAGTTCACTAAATTGATCTGATTTGAGAACATCTTATGGAGTCTTATATGCTTATTAGAAGTTATTTCTCTTAGTAAGAATTGTGTAAGTAATTTTTTGACCTGAGACTACCGTAGAACCTTGTATACATGAATCCATATTTTGGTTTATGCTCATTCATGACTTAGTTATGTACGAGATATTTTGAATATGATGGATTGTGTATGGAGGTTGTGAGTAGGTCAACATGAAATCAATCACTTCTGGTAAAAAGAGATTGCATCCTACTTACTCTAATCAAATAATGATACAAGGAGACTTTGATCAAAGCAGAATAAAAATTAGAAAAAATTTTTAATATTTCATTAATCGAATCATCATTATAAGATTGAGAAAAATATAAATATAAAATTAAATATGATAAGATTCTATATCTATATTTATATTCAGGATACAGTATGATCGTAGGATTCAATTGCACGGTAACTTGCCATTGAAAGATACTTTTGGTGTTTCCATCAAAGTTCTATATGTTTTGAGTAGACATGATATGTAGCTAGATATTAATCTTATCTTGTAGATTTGATCGAATTAAAAAGTTTAATTTGATCATCAATTAGAAAGTATTCTAATTATTGAAATCGGATTAGCTCGATTGGACCTAGATCGATTAGATAGGATTCTAATCAAATCAGATCAACTTGTATTTGGACCTATTACTGATTAGATGTGGAACACAATGGGTCACACATGAATAAAATTGATCAAGGATTTAATTGGATTAGATCATGTTTGCAGGATGAACATGTTAGCATATGTTGCAAATCCAAGCTCCTATGTTCGAATTGGATTTGAAATTGATTCCTAGTTGGGCTAATTAAATCCAATTAAACTCATACTTTTTGCCCAAAGTTGGTTTCAACTTTTTAATAAAGGATGAATTTTGTGATATCCTTTTGAATGGTACTATAATTTTATGTGAATAATTAAAATATGGTATATACCTACTATCACAGCCTGTTAGTGTTATGTACACATCTAATAAATATTCTAAAGTAGATAATGTCAGTGATGCTTATCTTTGGCATTATTGGCTAGATTATGTGAACAAGAACAAGATGGACAGATTAACTAAAGAGAAAATTCTCAATATTAGAGATTGTGAATTGTTACTGACCTATGAATCTTGTCTTCGTGGTAAGATAACAAAGTCACCTTTTAAAGAAAAAGATGAGCGAGCCGCCGATGTTTTAAGTTTAGTATATAGTGATGTATGTAGATCCATGAGCATAAGTACTAGAGGTGGGTATAATTACTTCATTGCTTTCATTGTAACCTATCTAGGTATGGGTATGTCTATCTTATGAAGCATAAATCTGAATCATTTGAAGTGTTCAAATGATTTCATAATGAAGTAGAGAAACAAACAGGGAAGACTATTAAAATTCTTTGATCTGATCGAGGAGATGAATACCTTTCTAATGCATTTCTGACATATCTAGAAAAGAATGAGATTCTCTCATAATAGACTCCTCCGGGGACATCGCAACATAATGGGATGTCAGAAAGGAGGAATAGAATACTATTGGATATGATTGGATCCATGATGGACTTTGTAACTCTGCCAAGCTCCTTCTGAGGACATGCTTAAGAAACTATATGCTATGTACTGAACAAAGTTCTAAGCAAATTTGTAAATAAAAACTCCATATGAGATATGGATAGGGCATAAACCAGTACTCTCACACCTTAGGGCTTGGGATTATTTGGCTTATGTTAAACATTTAAAGACAGATAAGCTTGGACCCAGATCCAATAAGTGTTTATTTGTAGGATACCCAAAGGAAATAAAAAGATACTATTTCTACCTTGCTAAAGAACAAAAAGTGTTTGTCAACAATAGGGCATTCTTTTTAGAAAGAGAGTTCCTTAGAAAAAAAACTAATGTCACTAAGATCAAACTTGGTGAAGTTTGTAAGGTAGAAAATTAGACATCTTTGAGTAAGAATACATACCAGATTTGATTGGAAACTCAAATTTGGACCTGTAATAGAGGCACCAATAAGGAGATCCGATAAAGTATCGAGTCAACCGGATAGATACTATGATTTCTTGGTTCGGGGTGGTGATCCTATTGAATTAGATGAGAACGACGAGGATCCAATCACCTATATGGATGCTGGGTAGAGGCCCAATTTTGAGAAATGATTAAAAGTCATGAAATCCGAAATGAAGTTTATGGAGATCAATGGTGTATGGACACTTATTGATCCACCCGAAAGGATTAAACCCATAGGATGTAAATGGGTCTTCAAAAAAAAAAAAAAGAAGCAGACGGAAAGGTAGAGACTTATAAAATCCATCTAATTGCTAAGAGATATTATCAACGTTATAGTATTGACTATGACGAGATATTCTTTCTTATGGCAATGCTCAATTATGTTCAAATTATGCTTGCTATAGCAACACACCTAGATTATGAGATCTCATAAATAGATGTCAAAACTATTTTTCTTAATGGAGAGTTGGAAAAAGAGGTGTATATGATATAATCTAAAGGGTTCACATCTACAGACGAATCTAAAATGTATAAGCTAAATAGATCCATTTATGAACTAAAGCAAGCTTCTCAAATTTTGAACATGTGTTTTGATAAGGCGATCAAAACGTATAGCTTCATTAAGAACAAAGAGGAGTCCTGTATCTATAAATGGGCTAATGGTTCTACAGTCATCTTCCTTGTACTGTATATAGATGACATACTCTAAATAGGAAATGACATCACTGCATTATAGAGTGTGAAACTCTGGTTATCATCACAGTTCTCCATGAAGAATTTGAGAGAAGCTTCCTACATCCTAGGTATGAAGATCTATAGAGATAGATCTAAAAGGATGCTTGGATTGTCCCAATTCATATACATCGATATTGTGCTGAAACAGTTCAGCATGAAAAATTTTAAAGAAGACTATCTTTCGATAGGCCAAGGAATTACTCTCTCTAAGAAGAATTGTCTAACAACTCTACAAAGGAGAGAGAGTATGAGTAGAATCCCATATGTCTCAGCAGTGAAATCTATCATGTACGCTATGACATGTAGGAGGCTACCTACTCGCTAGAGGTAGTGAGTAGGTATCAGTCTAATCTGGATGAGAACTATTAGAAAGTTGTAAAGATAATTCTTAAGTATTTGAGAAATATTAAGGATTAATGCATTGGATTTTGATCGCGTAGTAAAATATAGTTTTTAAAAATTTTCACATGTATTTAATAATTGAAAATAAGTTTTAACAATTAAAACATGTATACCGAAATACAAACCCTAGGACTACCTCGATGATTATAATCAAACAATTCAAGCATGCAATGAGATTGAAGTTATACTTTCCTAAAGATGAGGATCTGATAATAGAACAATCTCCAAAAGACTCCAAAGTAGAAGTCCTTCAATGGTGATCTACACAGAACCGATTAGGACTTTTCCCAATTTGATGTAGTGCTGTAACCATCTTCACAAGTACACTACATGACTCCTTCTCAAGGATCGAATGCACCATCATCTGATTGCCTTCTATCCTCTACCAGAGCCACTCTAAGGATCTTTTCTCAAAATATCTCACCTCACAAATCAGATTCAAATGTCCAATACTTGAACAATCTGAACCTTGGGATAAGTAATAATTGCCTTCCAATTCCCTCTTGATTTCCTTTCTATATTTTTCTCCTTTTTTTTCTTATCTTTTTTTAGACTTTTTGCTGTCATTTTCCTCAAAATTTTTTGTCTTTATCCTCACAAATCAATGCCCAAAATCCCAGCAAAAATGGCACGCCCATCCAATGGCAATGCCCCCCTTTTATAAGGTATGAAGAGATGCCTTATCCACTCAAGGGATGCTAACTCTTGGCGATAAAAATTCTCACATGGAGAAATTAATTTGGTATGGAATAAGAAGTGTTTCACAGGTAGAAGGACTCTCCTTTCTATGCATAGAAATCAAAGCATCGATAAAAAATGCATGGGATGAAGTGGGCATGGGAAATAAGAAAGGAAGTTAAGAGTTTTAAACAAAAAGGACTCTCCTTCTTTAATGTCAAAAATAAATGGGGCATCCAAATAAAATGGTGTGCAAGTTCCTTCAAGAAGGACTTCGCCTCTTCTGCATACTTTTCCCAAGGTGTCATCTGATGACACATACCAAAAATAAATGGCATGAGAAAAGGCAGAGAATTTAAGAGGAGTGCTCCAGAAGGACTCTTCCTTCTGGACACACATTAATATAGGATGCTCCATTTAATTTGGCATGAGAACATGGTGAGGTGAAGGATGTTTATAGATGAAACTATTTTAAATGGATAGGTTAACCAATTTAGGAAACCTAATATTTGAACCTAATCCTTTTAGGTCAAGGCATCAAGCTTAGGGTTAGCACGAACACCTTTGCACCAAACCCAATTGGAAACTTGGGTTAATTCATGTGCTAGCAATTTAATTAACCCATAGAATTTATAATAAATTTAAATAGATTAGATCACGATCAAATCCCTATTATATATGACTCATTGGGTTCCATATCTAACCAGTTGTGGACTCAAGCTCATGATCTAAACCAATCCGATTAGATTAAGTTAGTCCAAATGTATCAATTAATTAGAATACCTTCTAATTAATTTTTGAATTAAACTCTTTTAATTCTTGTGAGTCCACAAGTCAAGATTGATGTCTAGCAATATATCATAACTATTCAAAAAATATAAAATTTGATGAAAATACTAAAATTATCCTTCCGTGATGAGTTTTCGTACAATTCAATCCTTCGATCACACAACATCCCAAACAGACCATGGGTATGGAATCATGTCAAGTCCAAATATCTATCCATATGTATCTTGATCTGAAGATGATGACTCGATTGATAAATCAGTAGAAACTCTTTTCTACTATTCATCCCTGCTCTGGCTAGAGATCTCTGAGTAATCATTCTATGAGACCATATAGGATGTTCTCTTCTCTTACAAGGAGTGATCGATTTTTTGTTGACCACTCACAACCTCCATGCACACTTCACCAAACCCAGAACATCTCACACATATCTCAGAATGGCATGCTTAGGAATGAACTAAAGTAAGGATCCATATACATACACCAGGTACCATGGTGATCTCAGATCTAAGGATCACTTGTACCACTCCCACTGGAGAACCATCTTTTAATATGCTATTATAGAAAAATCAGCAGGTGCATAGCATATATTTTTTAAAAATTTTAAGCAGCAAAATAAAATAGATTAAATAATTTAATCTACAAAATATGCTTAAGATCTAATCTTAACACCTACCCTAGGATATATAACATGTCATATTTACATACAAAGATCTAAAAATAAAATTAGCATACAAGATCACATCTAGACATACACTAGTAGATCATATCTACAATATACATCATATGCATATCAAGCATGAGTTCAAAACTCATCACCTGAGCATGGGTAGCAGATCATTGTGACTAAATCTTGAGGTCTTGCTAGTTGCTCAGAGTCATATAGGGTGTCTGGCCTCTATGGTTGATTCACTTGAAGTCTTGCACTGATCAATCTTTCTGGGAATGCTAGTTCGTACGAAAATCTTCTAGATGACTGATCTACGTCCTTCTTTGAATCTCATGGATCCCTCCATAACTCAAAGATGGATGAGGAGGATCTGGTGATAGAAGGAAGGAAAAAGACTCCCTTCTCTCTTTTGTTTTCCATCACGAAAAAACCCTAGAACAATTCTAGGATGCTTATCTAAGAGGAGAAAGTACTCCTTTATGCTCACATGCCTATGATGGGCTGCCCACCCCAAGACCTCACACCCAAAACTCCAACTCATGTTCCTTAATCTCAGATCTCAACTGATCTCTATCAAACAAAAATTAGCCCTTTTTATAGATGGTGAGGATAGGGAGATAAGGATCAAGTTCGAATAAAATTTGAACTTAGATAAGAGTTTGGTTTCAAGTGAAATCCAAGTCCAACTTGAATTTAATTCAAACAAAAAATTATCCTATCCTTTGGGATGTGTAGAGGGGGTGACAAAATATTTTTGTCATTGAATTTTCTCATGCCAATCTAAAATTAACAATGAGAAACTTGTGGGCATGAGCAAGGGTGGTCGGCTAGGGTAGAAGTCCAACCTAGTTTGGACTCTAGGGTTTTATCCAATTAAATCTCCACCCTAATCAAATTAGATTAGACCATTAGATAACTTGAATCCAATCCAGTTAGGTTCCAAACCTGATTAAATTAGAGTTTAATCGAGCCCAATTCCTGATCAAATCAGAAATCAATCATCCTTAGCAATTAGGTCAATCGGATTGAATCCAATTCAATAAGACTTAAATCAAATTACATTGCTCAATCAAATTGTGCTTAATCAGCAATCTAATTGCTTATCAATCCTTATTTAATTCACTAATCATTAGCCAATTAATTTATTATAACGTTTGCATCAGATTAACTACCAATCAAATTGATGATTATACCCTAGAACAATTCTCGATCATTGATCAGCCACTTGATCAAATAGTAATTTTTTTTGAGTGTGATTCCATAAGTTCAAACCTAAAGTCGATAGCATAGGAGCAACTTTTTGAACTAATCGATGTAACCATCTAGCAATGAGACCCGATGTCTGGATAGATCGAATGATTGTAAAGCAACATTCAAGAACCTACTGGCACATGGTTACTGTATAATTCATCCCTTTGATCCTAATGCTCAAGATGACATAAGGTTTAATTATCAACCCTAGAATAGTCAATCACATTATATTTCAATCTTTCAAATTTATCACATAGATTATCCTGACTAAGATTTTACTAAATTGAAATACAGTGATGTATTAACTTCTATAATCTGGAAGGATCAATCCTATCTTGACTCACACACCGACTTAATAAGTACTTGACTTTACCCAAAAACCTTCTGTCACTGAATCAAAAATTCAGGTAGTCTGGCACCAAAGCACAGGGAGTTGCTTGTAAGTCACCATGGTGATCTCAGATCGGAGAGACACTTATTTTCATATCCTTCGCGAGCTATTCTTGATAATAGAGTACTCTATAGTTGGTCATGTTTGATGCAAATGTACTCTTACATTTCACCTATATGCTATTTCAGTGTATCTACACTCCTTGGTTAAGAGGACAACTAATCCATATGACACACAATAACTTACACTTGATATCGCTATTGTCCTATTAATAGCACATCATTTGATCATAAACAAGTTTAGGGACTCACTACAACAGTAAGGATTATTTATGATGCAAAAAAAGAGTCGCAAATACTAAATTTTCATTGCAAATACTAATTTGCGATGGAAATTACATTGCTAATATTTGATCGCTAAAAATGGGATCGTAGATAATATTTTATGATGAAAAAAAAATTTAATCACCAATAATTAATTATTTGTGACTAAATATTTGTAGCATAATTTTTTTAAAATTATTTATGATGAGAAAAATTTCATCACAAATAATATATTTTATGATGAAAATGTATTTCCATCACAAATAAGATTATTTATGATAGAAACTTATCCACTGCAAATAATTTAATAAATAAATTTAATATTTTTAAAAAATAAAATAAATTACTTTTTTTATTTTGAAACATTTCATTGTAAATATTTTTATTAAAAAAAATATTTATGATAATAATATTCCATTACAAATAATTTTAAAAAAGATTTTTAAATTTTGAAAAATATATTATTTATGTTGGAATATTTTCATCCCAAATAAAATTATTTATGATGCATATTATGTCACAAATAATTATGTCACTAATAAAAATTTAAATTTTTTAAAATATAATTTATAAATATGTATATATTTTTTATTTTTTTTTTAATATTTTATATTTATAATCTATAAAATAAAAATAAAAATTCACACAATAATGCCATAAATAAATTTGATAATTTTATTATATTAAAATATAATTATCAAAAATAAATTTAATAATTATAATAAATTTAAAATAAAAATAAAAAATAAAAAATTAAGCCACTGATCATCAAGCATCAGCATTTAGAGAAAGAGAATGGATGGAGGAGGTCAGACCAACCTGCTACTGCCTCATCAGCTCCATCATCTACTCCATCTGTGCCATCTACTCCATCATCTACCTCATTAGCTATTGATCCTCATCAGTCTGCTATCAATCCTCATCAATTTGCTATCAATCCTCAGCAGTCTGTCTTTATGTTTCCATCAGTAGGCATCACAAGCAACATGGACGTTTGTCCTAGATGAACGTGAGGATGGGGAGCTGTGATCCCATACGCTAGCCTCATAACATAATAGAATATATCATTCCAAGCACCTAATCATAGAGCTCGTCATCTATGGATGCGATGGAGCCCTCAAGGTAGGGTGGGATCTAATCCCTATCATACGTTCTTGAAAATTAAAATTATAGTTATTCTAAGTTTGTACTAAAAATCAAAATATTAATAAAAAATAGTTGAAAAAACTTACATAAAGCTCCCGGCTAACGACCATCCACTCCCCTGACCATTGCTGGTGGGTCCATTAGTAGATCTCGATCCTACTAGGAAGCTCGTCACTCTCTATATCTCTCTGTAATTTAAGAATAATTAATAAAAAAATTTTAAATCATTAAAGAGCTAAAATATGTTAAATAAAAATAATTTACCATCTACTTTATATGACGAGCGAACGGCCTCAAACCCTCATAGTGTGCGACGGTCTATCTCACCTAATTAACGATATTTTGTGCACATCGATCCTGTACAGTTAACAGTTAAATTAGTAACTAATTGAATTTAAAAATAAATGATTTAATTATTAAACTCTAAAAAAAATTGGATGCTTAACCTGATATGTCAGATCCTCAGACCAACGGCATATGATAGCCTAGTCCTCGAGACTGATGCTACCATATGGCCACTGCCGTGCTGCCTCCACCCCCTGGTTCTGCATTACAGCATACCAGTGGTGATGAATGCGATGCTGGTGATCTTTGAAATATGAGCATAAATGATCATCCACAGCTCACCGCATGTAATCATGTTGAAATCGACAATATCAAATATAGCCTACCAACAATAAATATTATAAGAATATAGTGCTAATTAAATATTTTACTAAATATTATTTTATTTGTAAGCAACTATAGAAGACCTCCCTCTGAGTCAGTGTAACTTGACACCAATAGGAAACCATCACAGGGGCATAGTTGCAGCATATGATGTCCTACTCAGTCCGTCATAGCTCGCACCATACCATCCCGTAATAGGCCTGGTGTAGTCGGGTGGAATCTTGATACGAAGATGCCATCCTTTGTGCTCACATCTCCAATACTCCAGGGCGAGGTTCTTTGATGGACCTCGCCCTCACCTTACCACCTATACCGAATGGCCTGAAATAATAATGAATAAATCATTAGTATAAGAGCTATCTATAAACTTAATAGATGCAACTAAAATTAAATTTTATTATATAAAAAATATTAAAATACCACTTGGATCTCCCTCTACAGCACCCTCCAATGGCTTCGATGGTGCGACAGTGGAAATAGGGGAAGGCTCCTCAGGGGAAGGCTGGAAACTCAGACATGGTCCTCTCCCTCCTGGTTCCATACCTGTAATGCTTAAATCATGCATATAACTAACTTGACATATAAATAAATGTAATAATGAATAATAATAGTAAAAAATACATAAATGCTAATGAATATAATGAATACATAAATATTGTAAGAGAAGGTTCAATAAAAAATATAGATCTACTTATCAATATCCATATCCTCCTTGATTTGTAGGTCCTCCTCTAAATCACAATAATCGACTAATGTATCATCTTCTATTCATCATCATTTATGAACTATCGTCACCCTTTGAATTATCAAAATTAAATATAAACTCAGCTTCAACTTCATTGGACGGCAGATCAGCCCTATTTAAAGGATTGTTACAAGTTCTTTGTCAATAAGGAGCTCGACAATATTTGTTCTGAAGAAAAATAGATAGTTCAAAGTATGTATTTTTAAAATTTTATAGTAAAAAATAAAAGATTAAAAATACTTTAACCTTATAAATATGCCTTGGATCAGATGTAAACTACCAATTAAAGATCTATGATTTGAATAATTTATATATAAAATCTGATATAAAATAGAAAACTACATCGATCATATCAATGCCCTGATTCTGATCTATCCTTTAGATCACATCGATTCAGTTCAAAACTCATCACCTTTTCGTGAGTCAATAATCTTCACTGCTGGTAGGCATAGTATGAAGCTCTTGCTGATGTCGAGTAGCCACACAGTCATCCGACCTCTACAGATCATCCACTCGAAGCCCTAATCGGATCTTCCTTCGTGGGACTGCTAGCTCGCATTGAAGACTCTAGATGGCTGATCCAAGCTCCTTTCTTCGGATTTCCTGGACTCCTCTAGATCAGAAGATGAAGCTTTACAAGAAGGTAGTCATGTGGGAGATTGAACAAGACTCACTCTTATATTTTTCTTCTCACAAAATCTAGAGTTGAAACCCTAGACCTTACACCTCACGCCCGAGAGGAAGAACACTTCCTCTATTTCTCATGCACGGAAGCCCAACCCACTCTCAACTTTTTATAACCCAACTCTTAGGTTTATCACACCAAAATCACTTTTAATCTCGCACAAAACTGATCCCTTCTTAAGGGTGGCATCCCATGGAAGATAAGGATAAGGAAGAGGTCGTTTTGGTTCAATTTCAAATGTTAGTTGATCCTTATCACCGATTCAAATCAAATTTGAATTAAATTTTGAACCAAACTTTCTCCTCATCTTATGAACTTAGAGAGAGGTTGACCAACATTAGAATGGTGCAAAAAATCTCACACAAAAATATTTTATGCAAGGAGAAAAGTGATGGCGTGAAGAGAAGAGTCCAACTCAATTTGGACTCTAGGTTTTCATTCAAATTCAAATCTATTTGAACTCAAATTTAAATCAACAAATTTTTAATTCAAAAGAAATTGATATGAACATAAAAAAGCTTCTAAATATGAGAAAAATTTATATAAAAAAAATTTTTTGTGTGAAGAATAAGAGGGCATAGAGAAAGGAGGCGCAAGGGATTTGAATTTGAATTGTTTTCTCATCCAATTAGATTCTTAACCCAACCAAATTAGGTTAGATCCAATTGGGCTACTAAATCTAATCTAATTAGATAATAAATAGTTTCAATTAAATTTTAATCAAATCAAAAATTAATCAAGCTTATATTCTGATCAAATCAGGAATCAAACATCCTTAGCGATTAGGTCATCTCATAACCTAATCAGATCAAACCAAATTGAATCTAATTCAATTAGATTTGATCCAAACCTCAATGCTGAATCAAATTGAGTTAATTAGCAATCTAATTACTAATCAGTCCTCTTACAATTCACCAACAATTAGCAAATTGATTTATTACAACTTTTACATAGGGTTAATCATCAATTGAATTGACTGTTTTATCCTAGAACGATTCTTAATCATCGATCAGCCATATGATCAGTCAGAATTTTTTTTTGAGTGTGACCCTATAGATTCGAACCTAAGCTGATAGTATGGAACAATCTTTCTATACCAACTAAAGTGACCATTTAGCAATGATACTCGACGTTCAGATAGGTCGAAAGATTGCGAAGCATCATTCAAGAACTTATTGGCATATGGTTACCGTATAATTCATCCCTTTGACCCAAATGCTCAAGGTGATCTAAGGTTTAACTGTCAATCCTGATATGGTCATCCACATTATATTTTAATTTTTAAAATCTATCACACAGATTACTCTGATCGAGATTTTATTGAATTGAAACACACTGATACATTAACTCCTACTTATTCGAAGAGATCAATTCTATCTTGACTCACACACCAACTACTCAAGTACTTGACTGCAACCAAAAATCTTTCATCACTGAATTAGAAATTCAGATAGTCCGATACCAAAGCACAGTGAGTTGCTTGCAAGTCACTGTGGTGATCTCAGGTCAGAGGGATGCTTGTACCCGTATCCTTCGTGAGCTACTCTTGATAGTAAAGTGCTCAGTAGTTGATCATGTTCAGTGAGATATACTCCTACATCTCACTTGTATGCTATGTCAGCGTCTCTATACTCCTTGGTTAAGAGGACAACCAACGTACATGGCACATAACAACCTATACTTGACATAGCTATCATTTTAATAATAGTATATCATTTGATCGTGAACTTAAAGTTTAAAGACTAAATGATATATCCTCCTATATCGAATCAAATAGTCCTAAGTACTTCATCATGTAATAGGAGTTCAAAATAAGATGTACACAGTGATGAAAAAATCAAATAATATTTATTAATTTAATAATTCATATACAATTACAATAATATGCTCAACCATCAACAAACTGATGATTGGCTTTGGGACACAATTTCCAACAACTCTCACTTAGACTAAAGCCAATTGGTACAGTATCATACACCCATCTTTGATTTATAGTCTTCAAACTCTTTGACATCAAGGGCTTTAGTAAATGGGTCGGTCAGGTTCTCTTTTCTGTCGATCTTCTAAAGCTCAACATCTCCTCGATCCATGATCTCTCGGACTAGATGGTAGTGGCACAGAATATGCTTGTCCACTGATGTGACTTCGATTCCTTCGTTTGAGCAATGGCACTAGTGCTTTCGCAATACAACAAGATGGGGCCATCAAGGGAGGGTGCCACTCTGAGCTTGTTGATGAATTTTCATAACCACATAGCTTCCTTCGTAGCATCAGATATCGCGATATATTCCACCTCACAAGTAGATATTTCGCCTCATAAGTAGAGTCGGCCATAGTGTGCTGCTTGAAACTCTTCCAACAAATTGCTCCACCATTCAGGATATAAATATATCCCGACATGCTCTTGCTGTCATCATGATCTAACTAAAAACTGAAGTATGTAAACCCTACAAGTTTTAAATTAGATTCTTCATAAATAAGCCACAGATCCTTAGTATTTCTCAAATACTTAAAGATGGTCTTTACGACCTTCCAGTGGTTCTTACCTGGATCGGACTGGTATTTGCTCACTACCCCTGGTGAGTATGCCATGTTCGATCGCGTATATGTCATAATGTATATAATAGATCCCACTATCGAAGCATATAAAATTCTACTCATACGCCCTCTCTCTTGAAGAGTTGTCGAATAATCACTCTTTAAGAGAGAAATCTTTTGGCCTATTAGAAGATAGCCTTTCTTAAAATTCTTCATGCTGAATCTTTTTAGCATAGTATCAATGTACGTCGATTGAGATAATCTGAGCTATTCTTTTAGATCTATCTTTATAGATCTTTATCCCATGGATAAAGGATGCTTCTTCCAAATTCTTCATGGAGAACTGTGATGACAATCAAACTTTTATTCTCTGTAATGGAGGGATGTCATTCTCGATTAAGAGAATGTCATCCACATACAAAATGAAAAATACTATCACAGAGTTATTAACCCACTTGTATGTATAGGGTTCTTCTCCATTCTTAATGAAGCCATACATTCTGATCACTTTATTAAAACGCATATTCTAACTTCGAGGTGCTTGCTTAAGTCCATAAATGGACCTCTAAAGCTTGCACACCTTAGACTCATCTATGGATATGAAACTTTCAGGTTGTATCATATACACCTCTTCTTCTAACTCCTATTTAAGAAGGCTGTTTTCACATCTATTTGCCAGATTTCATAGTCTAGATGTGCTGCTATCGTAAGCATGATTTGAATGGACTTGAGCATTGCCATAGGAGAAAATATCTCGTCATGGTCAATACCATAATGCTGATGGTAACCCTTAGCAACCAGACGGGCTTTATAGGTCTCCACCTTTCTGTCTGCACCTCTCTTTCTTTTGAAAGTCTACTTATACCCTATGGGTTTTATCCCTTTAGGTGGGTCAACCAATGTCCATATATTGTTGACCCTCATGAACTCCATTTCGGATTTCATGGCTTTCAGGCACTTATCGAAGTCAGACCTCTGCATCGCATCCATATAGATGATCGAGTCCTTATTGCTCTCATCGAGTTCAATCGGATCACCATTCTGGATCAAAAAATCATAGTATCTATCTAGTTGATGTGGTACTCTACCGGATCTCCTTAAAGATGTTTCTACAATAAGTTTCAGATTTGATCTAATCAAGTCCAACTTTATGGGTTTATTAGATTGTGTCAGTTCTTCTACCGATCGAACTTTATCAAGTTCAATCTTTGAGGCATTAGTTCCTTCCCCAAGAAACTTCTTTTCTAGAAAGACTGTCCTATTGCTAACGGTTCACCTTCTTTTCATTAGCAAGATAGAAGTAATACCCCTTGGTCTCTTTTGGATATCCTATAAATTGACACTTGTCAGTCCTAGGTTCAAACTTGTCAGTTTTCAAATATTTGACATAAGTTGAACATCTCCAAACTCTAAGGTGAGAGAGTACTGGCTTATACCTTGTTCACATCTCATGTGGTGTTTTACTTATAGACTTATTCAAAATTTTATTTAAAATATTGTTGGGTATAAAATCCCCCCCAGCCGAAGTTCGTGTCAGGAGTGACCCTCCAGGGGTTCTACCGACGTCCGACCTTCGACGACATCTTTTCGAACCTCTCTGGTGGCCGAGCCTCCGCAACATTTCCAAGTTCTGCCGACGGATAAACCCCCACCAGCGTCGACCAGATTCTTCATGACAGACAGACTCCACCCAAGTTTCTACCTGCTAGACTTCATCCAGACTCCTAAGGGAGCCGGATGACTACAGGTAGACTTCACCCAGACTCCTACAGGAGCCAGACTTCGTCCCCAACTTCGGCTGCAGGAAGACTTCGTCCGGACTCCTACGGGAGCCGGACTCCTTCCCCGACTTCAACTACAGGAAGACTTCATCCAGACTCCTACGGAAGCTGGACTTCATCCCTGACTTCAACTGCAGGAAGACTTCATTCGGACTCCTATGGGAGCCAGACTTCGTCCCCAACTCTGAATGCAGGTAGACTCCATCCGGACTCCTACGGGAGCCAAACTTCATCCCCGACTCTGAATGCAGGTAGACTCCATCCGGACTCCTATGGGAGCCGAACTTCATCCCCGACTCCGAATGCAGGTAGACTCCATTCGGACTCCTAGGGAACCGGATGACTGCAGGTAGACTTCATCCGGACTCCTACGAGAGCTGGACTTCGTCCCCGACTCCGACTACAGGAAGACTTCATCCAGACTCCTACGGGAGCCAGACTTCGTCCCTGACTCTGGCTGCAGGTAGACTTCATCCGGACTCCTACAGGAACCAGACGACTATAGGTAGACTACATCCGGACTCCTACGGGAGCTGAACTTCATCCCCGACTCCGGCTGCAGGTAGACTTCATCTGGACTCCTACGGGAGCTGGACTTCATCCCCGACTCCAGCTGCAGGAAGACTTCGTCCGGACTCCTACGGGAGCCAGACTCCTTCCCCGAACAAGTAGACTTCGTCCAAGCTCCTACGGGAGCCAGACTTTCGCCCTGAACTCCTGTTGCAGGTAGACCTCACTCCGAATTCCTACAAGGGTCGGACTCCGAGCTTCTACTGCAAGCGACCCACTCCGAGCTTCTGCTACAAACGATCTGCTTCAAATTTCTATCACGAGCGATCCATACCAGATTCATTGTGGACGAATTCCTTTCGGATTTCTATTGCAGATAGGCCTCGATCGAGATTCCTCGACAAATGATCTCCATCCAGGCTTCTACAGAGATCGGACTCCAACCGAACTTCGGCCGACAGGTATGGACCCCTTGGCAGGCCATAGTAACGGCCACCACTCTGCTCCTCCTACAATGGATTTCGCATGGCTCCATCACTCCCTGGCAGGCCATAGTAACGGCCACGACTCTGCTCCACTTCCTGCAATAGATTCCGTGCGGCTCCATCACTCCCTGGCAGACCACAATAATGGCTACGACTCTGCTCCACTTCCTACGATGGATACCGCGTGGCTCCTCCACTCTCTGGCAAGTCACGACAACGGACGTCGCTCCACTCCCCGCAAAAGACTCCACGTGGCAGGTCACGGTGATGGCCACGATTCCACTCCACTACTCTTCATAACAAGCTCTTTCTGGCCCCGAACGGCCCACTGCCAGATGGTTACAAACGTCACTATCAGTCTGTTGCACCCTCTGCCTATAAAAGGGGGACCCCAGATACGTTATTCTCTAAGCTCTCATTGTCTATCTCAAAACTCTACTAAAATTTTCGTTCGAGCACTCCATTCTTGTTGAGGCAGAGAACTAACTTGAGCATCGGAGGGTCTTGCCGAAGCATCCCCAACTCCGGTTTAGACTTTCTTTGCAGGTCCCGATGGCGATCGTGACTCCCTCGACTCCAGCTTCTCTGACGTGGGCGGATTTTTGCACCAACAGGATTGGCGCTGGAGGAAGGGGCTGCAAACCTTCGCAGTACCCTTGTTCTTAAAGGAGCGCTCAATGGGACTGCCTCCGGTCATCTTTTCGGATGTCCTCTCCTCCTTCCCCCACTAGATCTTCGCCCGATGCCTCCCCGCAAAGCATCCACACGGTGATCCATGGTCTCTGCGGCCAGATCTTAGGCTCCACCCTCACCTTCGATTTCCCAGCCTCCTCCTCCTCCGGCAATGGCAGTTGGCATGAAACAATTTGACCTATTGGCCCAGTAGATCTCAGACCCTCGAGACCCACAGTCGAGAGGATTTCCTGGATCAAAGGCTCTGGGAGATGAACCGGTGGATCGAGGAACTCTGCCATGCACCCCCCGCTTATGGTGAGGATATTTGTACTGACCCTCCCTTTTCTCAAATGATCATGCAAGAACCGATCCCGCCAAACTTCAAGCTCCCTCAATTTGAAAGCTACGATGAGACTTCGGACCCAGTTGACCACCTGGAGGCCTTTCGGACAATGATGCTGCTTCATGGCGCACCCGACGCCATCCTATACTGAGCTTTCCTATCCACCTTGAAGGGAGCGACGAGAAACTAGTACTCGACACTGAAGTCGGGTACCATCTTTTCCTTTGATCAGATGAGCCACCAGTTTATGGCTCATTTTGTTAGCAGCCGACATCCCCGGAAGGGTTCGGAGTCCCTCATCAACATCAAGCAGAGGGAGGGGGAGTCCATCCGGGCTTACGTCAACCATTTCAATGTCACCGCGTTGGAGGTCCGGAACTTGGACCAATCGGTCGCGATGGCCACTCTGAAAGGTGGCCTTCAGAAGAATGACCTTTTATTCTCTCTGGAAAAGAAATACCCCGGGATTTTGCTGATCTATTGGCTCGAGCTGAAGGGTACGCCCGAGCAGAAGAAGCTTTCAAAATGAAGGATGAGGAGACCGCGAGAGAGCAGCAGACAGGAGACTCGAGTAAGCCCACAATCGAAAAAGGGTTGAGAGAAGCTCGGCCGCATTCTCGAACTCCTCCCTGGCACAAGCACGCCCAGACTCCTCCCCGAGCACGCAGGTAGAGAAGCCCGAAGCACCGGGTTCGGTGAGGCTCTCCCCCAGGAAGATTCCATAGCTATGCCCCCCTCAACGCATCGAAAACCCAAGTGCTGATGGAAGTCAGAGAGCAGCTCCCTAGGTCAGAAAGGATGCGCACGCACCCCGAGAAGCACAATCCTAATAAGTTCTGCCTCTACCATCATGACCACGGCCACGACATGGAGGAATGCATTCAGCTCCGAGATGAGATCGAGGAGCTCATCTGACGAGGTTGGCTCGACAGGTTCATTCGACGTCGGCCTGAGGGTAGAGAGGATCGACCAAGGGCCCTGCTGCAGCCTGAGCCACCGAGGAGAGAAGAGCAGCCCAAAGATCGGCCTCCAATTGGGATCATCAACTCCATCTCTGGAGGACCTTGACAGGAAGCAGACCTTCTACAGCCCAGGGATTTGAAAAACTTGTAAATGTATTACGAATGATCCCACTTTAAATCAAGATTACTTTCAGGTCTGTATATCTTTTCCTTTTTGGCATGGACTTGTAATGACAGGGGATGATCCCTTCGGACAACGAAAACAAACCCTAATGTGGGCAAAGTTGAAAGTCCAGTTATTTGTAGACCGGATGGGGGGGAGAGGCCATACAGCGCCCATATGCGCCCCCACAGCCATGTTTGGGACAGGAGGAGAATCTCGCCCTAATATGAGCAAGGTCGAAGGTCCAGTTATTTGTAGACTGGATGGGGGGAGAGGTCATACAGCGCCCATATGCGCCCCCACAGCCATGTTAGGGACAGGAGGAGAACCTCACTCTAACATGAGCAAGGTCGAAGGCCCGATTATTTGTAGACCAGATGGGGGGAGAGGCCATACAGCGCCCATATGCTCCCTCACAGCCATGTTAGGGACAGGAGGAGAGCCTCGCCCTAACATGAGCAAGGTCGAAGGCCCGGTTGTTTGTAGATCGGATGGGGGGAGAGGCCATACAGTGCCCATATGTGCCCCCGCAGCCCCGTTAGGAACAGAAGGAGAACCTCGTCCTAACCTGAGTTGAAACCGATCACATCGAAAGAACCTCATCCTAACACCAATTAAGGTCTGGTCATTCAAAATTGGATAAGAAGAAGGAAACCTTCCCAGTGATCCCTCCATGCTCCCGCGACCCCACTAAGAGCAGGGGGAAAATCCTCACTCGAGAAAAGAAAAAAAGAGAAGGAGTTAAAAAGGAAAGCGACGAACTACATCAGCGACAAATGGAAAATAAATTACATTAAAAATGCAGGGGACCTCATCTTAGCGAGGATGGGGGTTCTCATCAAAAATCTTCGATCTCCAAAAGAGCTCTCAATGCAGGCCAAGGATAAGACATCTTCCTCAGGACGACGAGAAGCTTAGATCTCCGAGCTCGAACTCTGAAAGGAGGCATCAAGCTCGAGTGGTCCCGGACAAATCAGTGGCCATAAACAGAAGGATGGGTCAATGCGACGGTGATCGGGTACCTCCGAATGGCATCGATATCGGACAAGATAAAAGCTGAAGGAAGCTCGGCAAATGACAATTCAACATGTGAGTAAAAGAGGTAATGGAAAATTTCCTTTTCATGTCATTAATTAAGTATACATTACAGAGCCCTTGAGGCTGAAGAAGAAAGATGATAAGAAAAGCAAGCCGACGCGACAATGACCAAGAACCTCCAGACGACATCGGCATCAAAAAGAAAAAAAAAGAGATACAACAACGCCAACAAACAAACAAGCGGCAAAAGAAGACACATAGAAGGATGAAAGACAAAAAGAGCCCTAAGGGGGCCCGACCTCCTCCGACCTCGAACTTTCGGCTTCGACCCTCATCAGGGAGTGCTTTAAGCTCTCGACTTCTTCTTCCAATTCCTTCTCTTTCATTAGCATCTCCATATATCTCCGATGAAGCCACTGGCTTTCGTTCTCTGCCTCTCAGCACCTTTTTCTTAGGACCTCGGATTCTGCCTCCGTGTCTTTGACTGCCCGCTGCTCGTATACCAGCTGGATCTTCAATTGCTGCAGCTCGACCTTCCCCTCCCCAAGGGCGACAGATAGCTCTTCTACAGTTCTTCTCAAGGATTGGAGTTCATCGGGATCCCGAACGAGAGCAAACTGAGCTCCTTCAGCTAGCTGCCTTTGAAGGCGGGCAACCTCGTCGGTCACCATCCTGAGCTTCCCCCTATAGTCATCCACCTGTTTGCACCAGCCGGTATGGTATGCGTTATAGCTCGCCTCGGCATCCTGGAGCTGTTGCTGAAGGTCGGAGAACTTCTTCGACCATTCCCGATCGCAGTCGGCCCGAGTCAAAAGCTGGGATGAGTTTTTTTCCAACTGGCTAATCATCTCCTGTGCAGCCGACAGCTCCACTCTGAGAGAGCTGATCTTGGCAGCTTGGGCCCAAGATCGGTCGCTGGCGCGCTTCTTATGTTCCTCGAGCTCCTTCTCGAAGTTCACTTTTCTTCGACTGTACTCCATGATCCCCTTCACGTGGAGGTTTCAAAAGTGGGTGGCCTCCGCGGTGGCCTCAGAGTGACTCTCCCTCAACTTGCGAAGTTTGCCATCCATCTCCTTCGACCTTTTTGTTAAATAATGAACTTTCTTCTTCAGACGTTGGATCATGGACTTCAGCAAAATTCTCTGTGGCAAGGGAAGCACTTCGGTGGGACACTGCAATCGGGAGACAAAAGCGTCAATGCGCGTCTCATTGCAGAGAGAAAAAAAAGATGAGCGAGGAAGAGTGGAGAAGCCCTCCATAAGGAGAAATTCAATTTTATTGATTGAATGTTTCTTAAAGATAAAAGGAAAAAGAAAAATTGCAATAAAAAAAAAATACAAAGTCAGAGGTCTCAAACCTCTGAAATAGGAGTTGGGGAGCTCGGTGTTCTCGAAAGGGGGGAGCGGGGGTAGTGGCAGTGGGAGAGGGCCCGGCTTCATCTTCAGATGCCTCGTCCAAGAAGCTGAGGTCGAGCTCGGGAAATTTTTTGACCACCTTCTCTTGACAGAGCTCGAATCCTTTGATGAATGCTTCTTGGCCAAACTTGACGTTCAGGTCCCTCATCTCTGCAGAGGCCTTGAACTCCTCCACTGCTAGGACCCTGGCCTCCAAGATCAGAACCAAAATCTGCTCCGTCAAATTTGCGACCTCGGCCTCCACCTTCCTCTCCGTCTCCTCTGATGTCTGCTTTTCTTTCTCGAGGACCTCTTGGAGGTTAGCTAGCTCGGCAGCCTTTTCTTTAAGGCGGGTGGCCTCGGCCCGGCGACCCTCCTCCACCTGGATGGTGTCCCTCCTCACTCGATTCGTCACCTCGATGTTGGCAAGGAGCTGGTGCCCGATCTACAAGGGCGGCCAGGAGGTCAGAATAAAAGTTGAAGAATTAATCAAACGAAGGTGCGAGGGAAAGAAGAAAAGTGAATCTGTTCACCTCGAGAAAGGACCCTAAGGAGTCCCAAACCCGCTGTTTGAGATCGGTGCGAACAATCCTCTGGACGACTTCGGGCATGATGCAGCCGTCGACCAGTCACTTTATCAGATCCCTGTCATTAAAAGGATTCTCCCCCGGCTCTTCTTCAGAACTGTGGGACTCTCCGATGGCAGCTCGACGGCTACTCACCCTGCGGGCCACCGACTTTCTTCTCCTCCCCCTCTCAACCCCTGACACCTCCTCGAAGCAGGCCCCCGAAGCGGGAACCTCAGCGAGGGAACTCCGTGAAGAGGCCCGGGGAGCCGGAGGTTCGGCATCTGAAGGAACATCGACCGCGAGGGCCGCCTGGACAGGCGTGGCCGAGCTCGTCTCTTCCATTCTGGCCTTCTTTGCCAATCCGAAGGCTGCGACGCCTTTTCTTTTGTGAGCCTTGAGGTCTCTGACGAGCATCCGTGCTGCTTCGGCATCCATTCCTAAAAAAAAAAAAGAAGAGAAAAAAAAAAGATCAGTGATGGGGTGAAAAAGGAAGAAGTGACACGCAAAAAAAAAAAAAAAGAGAGAGAAGCAGAGCAGGAGAAAAGAAGGAGAAAGGAAAGATGAGATACTCGCAGGATCCAGGGGGCTCAAGCCGATGTTGAACAAAAACTGCTCCTTCAGAAGGTTGGGAAGGGAAGGAGCTGAATAACTAAGAAGCTTCCGGGCGGCCTGAAGGTCGTCCTCCCCCAGGCTAGGAGCCCGACGGACAGAGTCCCTCAGAGAGCCCCAAGGGGGCAATCCCAGCCGCAAGGTCAGGCATTGGATGAAGAGGTACTTCCCCTTCCAGTTATGGATTGAAGAGGGAGCACCTTTTAGCAACCCCTTCTTGCCAAACTGGGGAGAGAAATACCACCAGTCCTTTATCGAGGGGTGGTGCTTGAAGGTGTAAAAATGCCTAAACAAAGAAAGAGATGGCTGAACTTCGACTATGTGGCAAAGGGAGAGGAACCCTATCAGAAACCTAAAGGAATTCGGTGCAACTGAAGCTAAGGAAATGTCTAAAAAATGAAAAAGAGCGACGACAAAGGGTAGAAGCAGAAGACGGAGCCCAGCACGGAAAGCCTCCTGATACAGGCAGAAACGGCCGGGTGGGAGGGCGCTAGCTCGGTTGGCGGAACTAGGAAGCTCCAGATCATACTCCGGAGGAACTGAAGGAACCAGATCTAGGGTTTCAGGGTTAGATCTTGAAATTTTTTCAAGATCATACAGCGGAAGACTAAAATAAATCAAAATTTATTTTTTAAAATCAGAGAATCCCTAGATCTAAGATCCTATTACATGATTATTATATAGCATTAAATCAAAAATTAAAATATATAAATATAACATGAACTACAAGTTGATCATATCAACATGTTTCTATACTACATCTAATGTATGTATTAAACAATAGATCAGATCTATTACCTTTCAGGTTAGACATTCTAACCTTGTTGATCTGGGCTTGAGGATGATGTTGCAAGCCGCACACGTGTCCGGCCTCTAGGAGTCATCCACACGAGCCCACGAATCTCGATCAGAAGTCCTGCTTCAGGAAATCAGCACAGTATGCTAGTACTGCGCGATCCTTCTTTGATGGTTGATCAGGTGCCTCCTTCTTCTTGATTTGGACTCTTCCAAAGATGGAAAGTAGAAAGAGGAGTTTCAGATCTAAGATGCTCTCAGAAAACTCAAGATGGAGGGAGGAAAGATATGAAAACAAAAACCCTAGAAGAAGACCCTCTTCTTCTTCACATTTTTCTCTCTAGACACCCAAACTTGCATCTTTTATATCTCCATGACCCAAAGGTATTTATCTTTGATTTTTAGATGCAAAAAGGTCTCTCAAATATCTGACTTCTCCTAAAATTTTATGAAGAAACTCATCTTATATAGAGAGATATGATAGAGTCCTTGTCTAGGTCAAACACCTAGTCAAGGCTTATCCAAACATGGCAAGTTAAGGGATGCCCAACTCTTGAGCACCTCCTTCATATTTTCATGCATGGATCATCAGAAAAGGGTGCACAATGTATACCCTAAAAGCCATGAAAATTCTAAAAAAAATTTGGATAAATTTGGTGCAAAATTGAAAGAGTTTTGGATTTCTAAAACTCTATCTCATAGAATTCGAAATCCAAACTTATTCCTTTTAGATTTGATCCAAACCACCTTCCATGTAAGAAAGAAGAGAGGAGACCTTTTGTGAATGTGGGAGAGATCTGGGAGAGAGCTTTTGTCACACAAAATAAGTGGAGATTGGCGTTGAATAAGAGAGAGGGCGTGGAGAAGGCTTATGTGGCGCAAGGTGGAATCCTAGTCTTACTAGGATTCTATCTTATGACTTGTTTTAATTTGGTTTCCCAAACCAAATCAAATCAAAATTAGATCAACCCAATTAAAATAGGTCTTAACCCAATTAAAAACCTAATTTAATCAGATTAAATTATATTTAAATCTGATTTAATTTTCTAATCAAATTAGAAATTAGATTGACCCAAGTCCTAGTTGAACTAGGACTAGTTTTTCCTTGCACTTGGCTTATCCAATAAACCAATTGGACTTGATCCAATCAAGCCCAAACCAAATCTAATTAAATTATATTTAATTAGACTTAATCTCAGCCCATTGGCTTAATCAAATTAAGCCAATCAGCAATCGAATTGCTAATAGATCCTCCTGCAACACTTGCACTGGGTTAAATGTCAATCGTATTGATCATTTAACCCTAGAACGATTCTTAATCGTTGATCAACCATCTGATCGGATCATGAACTCTAATGTGTGTGACCTCATAGGTTCGAACCTAAGCCGATAGCATAGGAATAAATTCTTATACCAATCAAAGTGACCATCTAGCAATGGTACCCGACGACCGGATAGGTCGAATGTGTAGAACAACATCCTTAGAACCCATGCGGATATAGTTTTCATATAATTCATCCCCTTGACCAAAATGATCATAGGACACCCCAGAGTTTAACTGTCAACTCTGATCAGGTTGTCCACATTGTATTTCAAAATATCAAGTCCATCTGATGGATTACCCTGGCCAAGGTTTTGCTAAATTGAAATACAGTGACTCATTCTTCTCCAACTCTTGGAGTGGTTAATCCCATCTTGATTACACTCTGACTTCGCAAGTACTTGACTGTGCCCAGAAGCCTTCTATCCCTGAATTAGAAATTCAGTTAGTCGAGTACCAAAGCACAGTGAGTTGCTTGCAAGTTACTGAGGCGATCTCAGGTCTAAGGGACACTTATACCTATATCCCATCAGAGACATTCTCGACAGCAGAATACTCTGGAGTTGGTCACGTTCAATGATGATGTACCCTTATATCTCACCTGTATGCCATACCAGTGTCTCCACACTCCTTGGTTAAGAGGACAACCAACCCATATGGCCTACAGCGACCTATGCTCGATAGAAGCTGTTGTCCTTATTAACAGCCTATCATTTGGTCGTGAACAGTTTTAAGGACTAATCGATAAATCCTCTCTTTATCGAATCTAAATAGTCCTAAGGACTTCATCATAACAATGGAGTTCATTAGAAGATGAAAGCTTATGATGAAAATGCCAAATATATTTTATTTATTAATAAATCAATTACAATACTTGGTTGCTCAACCGTCAACAGCTTGACGATTGGCTTTTTGGGACACATTTTCCAACAACTCCCACTTGTCTTAAAGCCACTCGGCAAAGTATCTAATACCCATCTTTGACTTGTGGTTGTCGAACTCCTTTATTGCCAGGGCTTTAGTGAAGGGGTCGGCTAGGTTCTCCTTTCAGTCGATCTTCTGAAGGTCGACGTCACCTCGATCCACGATCTCTCAGACCAGGTGGAAGCAGCGCAAGATGTGCTTCATCCACTGATGTGCTTTGGGTTCCTTCACCTGAGCTATGGCACCAGTGCTGTCACAGTAGAGCAGGATCGGACCATCGAGGGAGGGTGCTACTCCAAACTCAGTGATGGATTTCCTTAGCCACACAGCTTCTTTCGTGGCACCCGATGCTGTGATTACTCCGCTTCACAAACAGAGTCTGCCACAATATGCTGCTTGAAACTCTTCCAGCAGATGGCTCCACCATTCAGAGTAAAGATATAACCCGACACGCTCCTGCTGTCATCATAGTCAGATTGGAAGCTAGAGTCTGTGAACCCCACAAGTTTCAGATCTGACTCGCCATAAACCAACCATTGGTCCTTAGTATTTCTCAAATACTTAAGGATGGCTTTAACCACTTTCCAGTGATTTTCTCCAGGATCAGATTGGTATCTACTCACTACTCCTAGTGAGTATGCCACATCTGGTCTTGTACATGTCATGGCATACATGATAGATCCCATGGCTGAAGCATATGGGACTCTACTCATATGCTCTCTCTCTTCAAGAGTTGTCGGACAATCCTTCTTAGAGAGAGAAATTTCATGGCCTTTCGGTAGATAGCCCTTCTTGGAATTCTCCATGCTGAACCTCTTCAGCACAGTGTCTATGTACATGGACTGGGATAACCCAAGCATCCTTTTAGATCTATCCCTATAGATCTTCATCCCTAGGATGTAGGATGCTTCACCCAAGTCCTTCATGGAGAACTGTGATGACAACCAAACTTTTATTCCCTGTAGTGCGGGGATGTCATTCTCGATTAAGAGAATGTCATCCACGTACAAGACAAGGAATACCACAACTGGACCATTTGCCCATTTATAGATGCAGGGCTCTTCTCCATTCTTAATGAAGCCATACGTTTTGATCACCTTATCAAAATGCATGTTCCAACTCTGAGAAGCTTGCTTCAATCCATAAATGGATCTCTGAAGTTTGCACACCTTGGACTTATCTGTGGATGTAAACCCCTCAGGTTGTATCATATACACCTCTTCGGTCAGCTCTCCATTCAGGAAAGCTGTCTTTACATCCATCTGCCAGATCTCATAATCCAGATGGGCAGCTATTGCAAGCATTATCCGAATGGATTTGAGCATTTCCACAGGAGAAAATGTCTCATCATAGTCAATACCATAATGTTGATGATACCCCTTGGCAACCAGACGAGCTTTATAGGTCTCCACCTTTCCGTCTGCACCCCTCTTCCTTTTGAAGACCCATTTACACCCAATGGGTTTAACCCCTTCAGGTGGGTCAACCAATGTCCATACATTGTTGACCTTCATGGAATCCATTTCGAATTTCATGGCTTCAAGCCATTTTTTAGAATCAGATCTCTGCATTGCATCCATATAGGTGATCGGATCCTCATTATTCTCATCAAGTTCGATGGGATCACCGTCCCGGACCAAAAAACCGTAGTATCTATCCGGTTGACGTGGTACTCTACCAGATCGCCTTAATGGTGCAGGTATATTGAGCTTCGAATATGATCTAATCATATCAGACTCAGGTTCAGCTATTGGTGTCGGTCCTTCTACCTGTTGAACTTTATCAAGTTCAACCTTAGAGGCAACAGTTCCTTCACCAAGGAACTCTTTTTCTAAAAAGATTGCCTTAAGGCTGACGAATACCTTTTGTTCATCAGCATGGTAGAAAAAATATCCTTTTGTCTCTTTGGGGTACCCTATGAATGAGCATTTGTCAGACCTAGGTCCAAGTTTGTCTGTGACTAATCGTTTGACATAGGCCGGGCACCCCCAGACCCTAAGATGTGAAAGTGCTGGCTTACGTCCCGTCCATATCTCATATGGAGTCTAAATTACAGACTTACTTGGAACCCTATTTAACAGATAAAAGGCCGATTCGAGTGTATATCCCCAGAAGGATATCGGCAAGCTAGCAAAACCCATCATGGATTGGACCATTTCTAACAGAGTCCGATTCCTCCTTTCAGACACACCATTATGCTGTGGTGTTCCTGGAGAAGTCCATTGGGAGAGAATCCCATTCTCTCCTAGATATGTGAGAAACTCACTAGAAAGGTATTCTCCTCCTCGATCAGATCGAAGAGTTTTAATACTCTTCCCAGTTTATTTTTCTACTTCACTTCGGAATCGTTTGAACATTTCAAATGAATCCGACTTATGTTTCATCAGATAGACATATCCATATCGGGATAGGTCATCCGTGAAAGTTATGAAGTAAAAATATCCACCTCTAGCACTGGTGCTCATGGGCCCGCATACATCAGTATGTACTAGGCCCAAGAGCTCAGTAGCTCTCTCACCTTTTTCAGTAAAAGGTGACTTGGTCATTTTATCAAGAAGACAGGACTCACAGGTTGGAAGTGATTCACAATCACTGACTTCGAGGATTTCCTCTTGAGTCAACCTGTTTATTCTGTTCTTGTTTATATGACCTAGCCTACAGTGCCATAAGTAGATATCTGACATACTATCTAATCTAGGGTGCTTGCTAGTAGAATAGACTCTTATCAGGCTTGATCTTTTTGGTCTGGCTCTGCACAGATGTCCCAGCCTGAACTTGCACCTTCTTGACTTTCTTCTTCTTGTTCTTCTTCTCTTTCTTAAAGGGTTGAGAACCAGAAGATGAACCTCCCACTAAGTTCACCGACTCCTTGTGAAGTTGGTGATCCTTCTCAAAGTTCTGAAGCAACCCCAGAAACCCGTGGTAGTTCTCTTCAGGCTTTGTCATTCTATAATGAGTGAGGAATGGGAGATAAGACTTGGGTAGTGAGTTTAGTATTGCATCTTTCCCAAGCTGCTCATGCAAGGGAAAGCCGAGCTTGCTCAATCGTTCCATCAGCTCGATCATGTACAATACATGATTAGTGATAGAGGCACCATCCCGCATTTTGGTGTTGAAGATGGCACAACTAGTCTTATGCCTCTCTACATCATCGGGTGTGCCAAAGGCATCCTCCAACACTTGAAGCATGTCCTTTGGTTGAGCCATCTCGAATCTGCGATTGAACTCATCGCTCATGGCAGCCAGCATGATACAGCGCACCGTGGTCCAGTCACTGAGCCACTTCTGGTAAGTGTCTCTGACTGTTCCACATGCATTGACAGCTGGCTCCTCAGGTGCAGGATCCATTATCACATATAGGATCCGTTCATGCTCCAGGACTATCTTCAACTTTCGATACCAGCTACCGAAGTTGGGTCCCACCAACTTATCATTGTCCAACAATGATCGGAGCGATAGGGAAGTGGCCATATTTGCACAAAGGAGAACCATAACCTAATTAGTAATTAATTCATTAAACCTAAAGATTTGGACTTTAATCAAAAGGTTTCTCCCACTATTTTATTCGAATTGGTAGCCTCTACCTCCAACTCGAGGAATTACCCTAATTCCTTAGCGGGTACTAGAATCCACTTAGACTGCACACAAGCTCAACTTTGGTTGGTCAACCCATGTACATCTAAGGGTAGGTTCATAACCAATTATTTCTCTAAATAATTTCTAGTAATTTTAATTTTGCCCCAGAAACCTAATCAGTAGGCTTTGGCCTCCACTGTAAGGATCCGGTTAGGTCCAACCATTAACATGATCATACTTGGTGTATCTAACCAACGAATGATTAAGCCCAACTTTGGTTGGCTCACCTAACCACCATTAGAGAGACACTTCCAAGTCATCATATGATGAGTGATAATTCGATTAGTCAACAAGCACCAGGCCTTTGGGTCTGCAATGATTATTGAGTTAATGGACTCATTATCAAACACCTTAATGGGAGGCTATGACTCAGTTATCTCCATAACTTTATCATTTTAAGAACCTAATAATTTTAGAGGATTTAAATAATTTAGAGGATGAGGTCAGATGAACCAGCTTATCATGATCCTCCCACTGGCTTCACCAAGTCAGCTTAAGGGAGACCATTAAAATGGCTGGTCTAGGAGCACCTAAATCAGTCACACTGATTTACCTAGCTGACATGGGTCAGCTCGAATAGTCAAGTGATCCGATCAAAACATAATTTCACCAAGAGGCCAGGTAAGTTCGATCAGTGGGAGGGTCTGCCAAAGCTTGCCTTAGACACCATCAGAAATGGCCAGGTAAGCGGGCTCCCAATTAAAAACCACTGGTCTGGTTTACCTTAGACACCAACTGGTTTAATTAGTTTCGATTAAATCAACCTAACAGTTCGTGCTAGACCGCTTAGCTAAGAATCAAGTCCATTTGGTTCTCGTTAAAGATATGGACTTGACCAACTACAACTATTGTAATTGATCTAGAGAATCCTTGACCTAATCTAAGACAACAATTGATTAGATTTAGTCAATTCTCTAATTAAGTCCATCTTCAATCTAACCATAGGTCTAACCCAATTAATGGACCTAATTCCTGCTAACCCATTAACCCAATGTGTTATGGTTTGTGTCTTAGGTTCTTCAATTCACAATCCTAGAACCTATTCAAACAACTTCTTAATTCTTAATTAAGTTTTGGGCTGAGGATTGGGTTTGGCTTTTCAAAAAATAATTTTCATATTTGTAAAATAATTTTACAATATGATTCTACCAACCATATTGCATGTTTGATTCATAATCAAGATACAAGTAAAAAAAACATGAAACTACTTTAGATCTAATCTAAACAGGTTCATGTAATTGAAATAATTTCAACTTTAAACAATTTCTTTGCACAAAAATTATTAACAAAGAGATTTTATTTTAAATTTAAATATCTTTTAAATCTAATAAATCATAAATTTAATCTAGATCATATCTAACAAATTTATGATTAAAGCTAGATCTACACAAACTAGGACAACCTTTGCACTGTAAGGGATAAACCTTACAGCAGGACAACCTTACAGTTTGTGATTGATTTAAAATTTTAATTTCAGATTTAATAATTAGATTATAAATTAGATCTAATCTAAAAAATAATCTAAGCATGTATAAATAATCATATAATAAAGAACCTAGGCTCTGATACCAATTGTAGGAACCAGATCTAGGGTTTCAAGGTTAGATCTTGAAACTTTTTCAAGATCATACAGCGGAAGACTAAAATAAATCAAAATTTATTTTCTAAAATTAGAGAATCTCTAGATCTAAGATCTTATTACATAATTATTATATAGCATTAAATCAAAAATTAAAATATATAAATATAACATGAACTACATGTTGATCATATCAACATGTTTCTATACTACATCTAATGTATGTATTAAACAATAGATCAGATCTATTACCTTGCAGGTTAGACATTCTAACCTTGTTGATCTGGGCTTGAGGATGATGTTGCAAGCCGCACACGCATCCGACCTCTAGGAGTCATCCACACGAGCCCACGAATCTCGATCAGAAGTCCTGCTTCAGGAAATCAGCACAGTATGCTAATACTGCGCTGATCCTTCTTTGATGGTTGATCAGGTGCCTCCTTCTTCTTGATTTGGACTCTTCCAAAGATGGAAAGTAGAAGGAGGAGTTTCAGATCTGAGACGCTCTCAGAAAACTCAAGATGGAGGGAGGAAAGATATGAAAACAAAAACCCTAGAAGAAGACCCTCTTCTTCTTCATGTTTTTCTCTCTAGACACCCAAACTTGCATCTTTTATATCTCCATGACCCAAAGTTATTTCTCTCTGATTTTTAATGGCACAAAGGTATCTCAAATATCTGACTTATCCTAAAATTTCATAAAGAAACTCATCTTATATAGAGAGATATGATAGAGTCTTTGTCTAGGTCAAACACCTAGTCAAGGCTTATCCAAACATGTCAAGTTAAGGGACGCCCAACTCTTGAGCACCTCCTTCATATTTTCATGCATGGATCATCAGAAAAGGGTGCACAATGTATACCCTAAAATCCATGAAAATTCCAAAAAAAATTGGATAAATTCGGTGCAAAATTGAAAGAGTTTTGGATTTCTAAAACTCTATCTCATAGAATTCGAAATCCAAACTTATTCCTTTTAGATTTGATCCAAACAACCTTCCATGTAAGAAAGAAGAGAGGAGACCTTTTGTGAATGTGGGAGAGATCTGGGAGAGGGCTTTTGTCACACAAAATAAGTGGAGATTGGCGTTGAATAAGAGAGAGGGCATGGAGAAGGCTTATGTGGCGCAAGGTGGAATCCTAGTCTTACTAGGATTCTGTCTTATGACTTGTTTTAATTTGGTTTCCCAAACCAAATCAAATCAAAATTAGATCAATCCAATTAAAATAGGTCTTAACCCAATTAAGAACCTAGTTTAATCAGATTAAGTTAGATTTAAATCTGATTTAATTTTTTAGTCAAATTAGAAATTAGATTGACCCAAGTCCTAGTTGAACTAGGACTAGTTTTTCCTTGCACTTGGCTTATCCAATAAACCAATTGGACTTGATCCAATCAAGCCCAAACCAAATCTAATTAAATTATATTTAATTAGACTTAATCTCAGCCCATTGACTTAATCAAATTAAGCCAATCAGCAATCGAATTGCTAATAGATCCTCCTGCAACACTTGCACTGGGTTAAATGTCAATCGTATTGATCATTTAATCCTAGAACGATTCTTAATCGTTGATCAACCATCTGATCAGATCATGAACTCTAATGTGTGTGACCTCATAGGTCCGAACATAAGTCGGTAGCATAGAAACAAATTCTTATACCAATCGAAGTGACCATCTAGCAATGGTACCCAACGACCGGATAGGTCGAATGTGTAGAATAACATCCTTAGAACCCATACGGATATAATTTTCATATAATTCATCTCCTTGACCAAAATGATCATAGGACACCCCAGAGTTTAACTGTCAACTCTGATCAGGTTGTCCACATTGTATTTCAAAATATCAAATCTATCTGATGGATTACCCTGGCCAAGGTTTTGCTAAATTGAAATACAGCGACTCATTCTTCTCCAACTCTTGGAGTGGTCAATCCCATCTCGATCACACTCTGACTTTGCAAGTACTTGACTGTGCCCAGAAGCCTTCCATCCCTGAATTAGAAATTCAGTTAGTCCAGTACCAAAGCACAGTGAGTTGCTTGCAAGTCACTGAGGCGATCTCAGGTCTAAGGGACACTTATACCTATATCCCATCAGAGACATTCTCGACAGCAGAATACTCTGGAATTGATCACGTTCAATGATGATGTACCCTTATATCTCACCTGTATGCCATACCAGTGTCTCCACACTCCTTGGTTAAGAGGACAACCAACCCATATGGCCTACAGCGACCTATGCTCGATAGAAGCTGTTGTCCTTATTAACAGCCTATCATTTGATCGTGAACAGTTTTAAGGACTAATCGATAAATCCTCTCTTTATCGAATCTAAATAGTCCTAAGGACTTCATCATAACAATGGAGTTCATTAGAAGATAAAAGCTTATGATGAAAATGCCAAATATATTTTATTTATTAACAAATCAATTACAATACTTGGTTGCTCAACCGTCAACAGCTTGACGATTGGCTTTTTGGGACACATTTCCCAACAGAAACTCCATACTGAACCCTTATCAGTAAAAGTTCATCCAAAGTCAGAGAACAAGGAATGGCGTCCGGTGCAAAAATCGGGCGAGGCCCAGCCCTAGATGAGGGTTCGTCTACAGTATGAGGGTTTTAGGGGGCTGAGGCAGACGAACTCCCGGAACCACTAGAGGCGGAGGTGCCAGAAGATATTTCAAACAAGGACCCTAAAAATCTTGGAGAAATCAGGCAAAATAAGAGGCGAAAGGTTCGCGGAGGACCAAACCAGGGGAATGCAGTGGAAGAAAAATGGAGAAAGGGCACCTAGATGGCAAGAAGAAAACGAAAGTTCCGGGACTAACCTAAGTCGCTCTGAAGGATGCAGAGGTGCGAGGACAGGGATGACTCGAAGAACGCTTAAGGCCAAGGTGGATGCCAAAAGGGGTCAGAGCTCTCAGAGAGAAGGCAGACACCAACAGAACTTTCAGGCGGAATGAGACTCCTGAAGGCGGAAAGGCGGGTTTAAATAGACCCTGGAATTCGGCGCTATAATGATCACGGATCTCCCCAGGCCGACCCACGCTCGCCACGTGTCCCACTCACCACAGCAGGCGACTAAAAGTGGCTGACAGCTGATAGAGCCATTACTGCATCGTACCTGGGCCAACGCTCCAGTGAGAATTCTGAAAGGTCCCTTCGGATCGCCCCGATTTGAAAAGACTCCGACACGTGCGCATTAAATGCCAGAATATCTAAGGGCGATCGTGCACAGGATTCAAGGGGACAACTTCGGCTGTGAAAATTTCTCTATACTTTTTTCATTCGAAACTCAAACTCGAAAGTAGGGGGACTGGTGTTGGGTATAAAATCTCCCCCCCAGCCGAAGTTCAAGTCAGGAGTGACCCTCCAGGGGTTCTACCAACATCCGACCTTCGGCGACATCTTTTTGAACCTCTCCGACGGTCGAGCCTCCGCAACATTCCCAAGTTTTGCCGATGGATAAACCCCCACCAGCATCGATCGGATTCTTCACGACGGATGGACTCCACCCAAGTTTCTACCTGCTAGACTTCATCTGGACTCCTAAGGGAGCCGGACGACTACAGGTAGACTTCACCCAGACTCCTACGGGAGCCGGACTTCGTCCGGATTCCTACGGGAGCCGGACTCCTTCCCCGACTTCAACTGCAGGAAGACTTCATCCGGACTCCTATGGGAGCCAGACTTCATCCCCGTCTTCAACTGCAGGAAGACTTCATCCGGACTCCTATGGGAGCCGAACTTCGTCCCCGACTCCGAATGCAGGTAGACTCCATCCGGACTCCTACGGGAGCCGGACTTCATCCCCGACTCCGAATGCAGGTAGACTCCATCCGGACTTCGTCCCCGACTCCGAATACAGGTAGACTCCATCCAGACTCCTACGGGAGCCGGACGACTGCAGGTAGACTTCATCCGGACTCCTACGGGAGTCGGACTTCGTCCCCAACTCCGACTGCAGGAAGACTTCATCCGGATTCCTACGGGAGCCAAACTTGGTCCCCGACTCCAGCTGCAGGTAGACTTCATCCGGACTCCTACGGAAACCAGACGACTACAGGTAGACTTCATCCAGACTCCTACGGGAGCTGGACTTCATCCCCGACTCCGGCTGCAGGTAGATTTCATCCGGACTCCTATAGGAACCGGATGACTATAGGTAGACTTCATTTGGACTCCTACGGGAGCTGGACTTCATCCCCGACTCCAGCTACAGGAAGACTTCGTCCGGACTCCTACAGGAGTCGGACTCCTTCTCCAAATAGGTAGACTTCGTCCGAGCTCCTACGGGAGCCAGACTTCCACCCTGAACTCCTGTTGTAGGTAGACCTCACCTCAAATTCCTACAAGGGCCGGACTCCGAGCTTCTACTGCAAGCGACCCACTCCAAGCTTCTACTACAAACGATCTGCTTCAAATTTCTATCACGAGCGATCCGTACTGGTTTCATTGTGGATGAATTCCTTTCAGATTTCTATTGCAGATAGGCCTCGGTCGAGATTTCTTGATAAATGATCCCCATCTGGGCTTCTACGGAGATCGGACTCCAACCGAACTTCAGCCGACAGGTCTGGACCCTCTGGCAGGCCATAGTAACGGCCACGACTCTGCTCCACTTCCTGCGATGGATTCCGTGCAGCTCCATCACTCCCTAGCAGGCCATAGTAATGGCCACGACTCTGCTCTACTTTCTGCGATGGATTCTTCGCGGCTCCATCACTCCCTGGCGGACCACAATAATGGCCATGACTCTGCTCCACTTCCTACAACGGATACCGCATGGCTCCTCCACTCTCTGGCAACTCACGACAACGGATGCCGCTCCACTCCCCGCAACAGACTCCACGTGGTAGGTCACGGTGATGGCCACGATTCCACTCCACTACTCTTCATAACAAGCTCCTTCTGGCCCCAAACGGCCTACTGCCAGATGGTTACAAACATCGCTATCAGTCTGTTGCGCCCTCCGCCTATAAAAGGGAGACCCCAAATACATTATTCTCTAAGCTCTCATTGTCTATCTCAAAACTCTGCTAAAATTTTCGTTCGAGCACTCCATTCTTGTTGAGGCAGAGAACTGACTTGAGCATCGGAGGGTCTTGCCAGAGCATCCCTAACTCCGGTTTAGACTTTCTTTGTAGGTCCCGACGGCGACCGTGACTCCCTCGACTCCAGCTTCTCCGACGCGGGTGGATTTTTGCACCAACAAATATAATAAGCTGACTCGAGTGCATATCTCCAAAAGGAGATCGACAAATATACAAAGTCCATCATGGATCAAACCATATCTAATAGAATTCAATTCCTCCTTTTTGATACACCATTATGCTGTGGTATTCTAGGAGGGGTCTATTGTAAGAGAATTTTATTCTCTTTTATGTCAGAAACTCACTAGAGAGGTATTCTCCTTCTCGATCCGATCGAAGAGTTTTAATACTCTTCCCAGTTTATTTTTCTCCTTCATTACGGAATCGTTTGAACATTTCAAATAATTCTGACTTATGTATTATTAAGTAGATGTACCCATACCTCGACAGATCATCTATAAACATAATAAAATAATAATATCCATCTCTAGCACTGGTGTTCATTGGTCCACATACATCAGTATGTATCAGATCTAGAACTTCACTGGCTCACTCATCTTTTTCAGTAAAAGATGACTTGATCATTTTTTCAAGAAGACAAGACTCATAGGTTGAAAGTGATTCACAATCACTGACTTAGAGGATTTTTTCTTGTGTCAACCTATTTATTCTGTTCTTGTTAATATGACGTAACCTACAGTGCCAAAGATAGATATCAGAGACATCACTAATTCTAGAGCATTTGCTGGATGCGTATATTACACTAATAAGTTGTGACAATATGTAAATATTATTGTTCAGCTATCCATTCATCATATTAACACCATTCATAATGATATTAAAATTATTTTCTTTTATTAAAATTTTATAACCATACATGGCCAACCGACCTACAGAAATAATGTTCAATAAAAAGGAAGGACAAAAGTGACATTCACTAAGAACAATTACATTGGACTTGAATACAAGTTTAATAGTCTCTAACGCTAGAACTAGAACTGGTCTTCCATCTCTAATATTAAGAAATCTTTCACCTTCTTCAAATCTTTTATTGACCTGCAAATCTTGCAATGAATTGCAAATATTAAAAGAGCTTCTAATATCTAATATCCAGATAATAGAATCACAAATTGAGAAATTACAAGGTGTTATCATATAATTACCTTGTCCATCAACAACTTGCTTCTTTCTCGGCCTGTTCGGATCCAAGGAGGCAATGTGCTGAGAACAATTCCTCTTCTATTGCCCCTGCTTCTTACAGTAGAAGCATTCTGTCTGACTCTGATCGGACTTGGGTTTCTTGGTCTGACTGGGCTTGGGTGCCCCAGCACTTTACATCTTTTTTTTGTTCTTCTTATTCTTCTTCCCTTTCTTAAAAGGTCAATGTTCAAAAGAAGACCCTCCAACAATATTCATTGACTCCTTGTAGGGCTGGTGATCCTTTTTAAAGTTCTACAATAACTCCAGCAAATCGTGATAGTTGACTGTAGGCTTTGTCATTCGAAAATGAGTAAGAAAAGAAAGGTAGGACTTGGGCAGAGAGTTCAGAATGGCATCTTTCCCTAGCTGCTCATGTATGGAAAAGTCGAGCTTGCTTAAGCGCTCAATCATCTCGATCATGTACAGTACATGATCGGTAATTGACATTCTTTCTCTTATTTTAGCATTGAAGATAGCACAACTAGTCTTGTGCCTCTCAACATCGTCGGGTGTGCTAAAGGACTCGTCCAATATTCGCAACATGTCCTGTGGCTGAGCATTCTCGAAATGACGGTTGAACTCATCACTCATTGCCGCTAGCATTATACATGAAACTGTAGTTCAGTTGTTGAGCCACTTCTGATAAGTGTCTCTGATCATGCTATGTGCATTTGGAGCTGGTTCCTTGAATGTCGGATCTATCAACACATACAAGATCCATTTATGCTCCAGGACTATTTTGAGCTTTCAATACCAGCTATCAAAATTTGATTCCATCAATTTATCACTATCTAATAGTGATTAGAGCGACAAGATGGTAGCCATAACTGCAAAAGAAAAACTAAAACCAAATTAGTATATAAATTGATTAAGCCTAAAGATATAGATTTTAGTCTAAAGGTTCTATCATTATTTTATTTGAATTGATAGCCACTACCTCTAATTTGAAGAATTATACTAATTCCTTAGTGGGTACTAGAATCCACATGGGCTGCACACGGGCTCGAGTGTGGCTCGGCCAACCTCTGTGCACCTATAGGTAGGTTCTTAACTAATTATTTTACTAAATAATTTTTAACATTTAATTTTGCCCCAAACATCTCTTCAGCAGGCATGTAGCACTTTCACTGAAAGTTCTGATTAGGTCCAACCATTATCATACTAGAATTTAGTACATCTAACAAACAAGTGATCAGATTTGAGTGTGGCTCGACCAACCTGACCATCATCAGAAAGACAACTAAATCAACATATTATGAATGATAATTTTGACAGCCAGATGAGCACCAGATATGTGGCGTCTCCAATGATCATCTAAACTATTGGACTCATTATTACCTAACTTAATGGGAGGCTATGATTTAGTTATCATCATAACTATTTCATTTTTAGGGACCTAACAATTTTAAAAGATTTAATTAGTTGAATTGAGAGATAAAAAAAGACTTGACCAGTTAATCTTAATCCTCCCACTGACTTCACCAAGTCAGATTAAAGAAGATCAGGCATAAGTTGGTTTAGCCAACCAATAATAAATTCTCCTACTGACTTCACCAAGTTGTGAAGAGGACTCAAGACAAGTTGAACTAGGGGCACCTAAATAGTCTTACTGATTTTCTATTTAGCATGGGTCAACCCCAATGATTAAGTGATTTAATTAAAACATGATTCACTATGTTGATCAGATCAGTGAGATCGGTGAGAGGGATATACCATTAACTCGATATAGATTCAATCTATGCAAATAGCTCCTAATTAATGACCACCGATCAAAGCTGCCATACTTATCTTAGACACCAACTGGTTAGTCATTTTTAATTTGATCAACTTATAGACTTGAGTTCGACTATGGAGCTACGATCAAAGTCTATATTGATCTAATCAAAGATATGTACTTGACCAACTACAACTACTAAAATTGATTAAGAGAAAAAATTGATCCAATCAGAATTAACTTTTAATTAGATTGGATCAATTACTAATATGATCTATTATCAATGATTTCTAACCCTAGGTCTAACCTAGTTGAATAGTCAAGTCCTAACCCATTAACCCATGAATTATGAAATTAATGCCTTAGATCTTTGATTCTCAAATCTAGATCACTTAATTGTTAATTAAGTTTTGGGTTGACATGGGCTTGGGTTCAGTGTTTGAAAATAGTTTTTAATTTTATAAAATATTTTATAATTAATCATTTAATGATCAAAATCTTAATTTTTAAATCTAATATATATTATTTTAGATCTAAAATATATTATTCATCATCATGAAAAAGATCGCACAGCACCCCTACATGCCATAGGAGATCCCATCGAATGGGTAAATAGGATTGTGAAACCCTGATTGCTCCTATAATCGGACGACTATGAGAATCTATCTAATCAGATTACTATATTACTCAAATTCAAAATTAATTATTTAGATCTAATCTAAATAATTAAAATTAGACTTTATAAAGATTAGCACAAATTAGGACAACCTTTGCACTGTAAGGGGTAAACTTTATAGCAGGATAACCTTATATCAGTTTGTACGATCAAATCTATAATTAATTTTAGATCTAAATATCATATATCAGATTGTTGCCCAGCTATGCAACCCAAGAGGGGGGGTGAATTGGGTTTCTAAAAAATTTTAAGCCCAACAGATAACTTATGAAGAACAAAATAATGGCTTTAAATCAATATTAATTATCTAAAGCAGTATTGCAAGGATATAATAAAGAAATAAGATAAAGCGATAAAGCACACCACAAACACAAGGATTTATAGTGGTTCGGTGCTAACCTTGCACCTACATCCACTCCCCAAGATCCCACTTGGGAATTTCAATCCACTATCCTTTGTATTCAACCCGAATACAAAACGTCGGAAACTCCGACACTAGCTATCCCAAGCTAGAATACAAGACGTCGGAAACTCCGACCCTAGCTATCCCAAGCTAGAACACTTATTTTCCGGGTACAAGCAAACCCAAAACACTCCGATTTCAGGTTCGGATCAACCTTTTCTTGTTTTGGAAATCCTCCAAAAATAAGAGCAAAAACTCACAAAGAGTAAGAATATTTAGAGCACAGATTAATACAATAACAGCTCCTTAAATGAGCAAATATAACAATAAAAGCTTTACTCAAATGAAGAACCCCTTTTTCAGATTTTCTCAAGATGAATGAACGGTTGAACGCTTGAGAAGAGGTTGATTGTTGATTGAAGATCTCTTGAAAGCTTTGAACGATCTCTAGATCAAGGTTGAAACGATAGGCGTGAAGAATTCTCTCCTTGAAAGATCTTCCTTTTCTCTTTCACAATCTCTCTGGTATATTGTGGATGCTCTCTCTTTTTCTCTATGGATATTTCGTTGATCTCAGGCTTTTTCTTGCAAATTTTGGATCCTCTCTTCTGTTCTTCTCTTTTTCTTCTTTTTCTCTTCTCATTTGATTTCACGTTTGATCCGCTATTTAATCTGCAATTTCTTTCATCATTTAAAGCATTTTGTAGCATTAGAAGCAAGAGAAAACAATTTAGGCAGATAAAGAGCCGTAAGAGAATTTTTAGGAAGCATAAATGGTAATTAAAATGGGCAAAAAAATAGCCGTTGCTGATATTTCCCGTCGCAGGGGTCGACTCATGAGTCGACTCATGCTTCAGGGGTCGACTCATGAGTCGACCTCTGTTGCAAAAACCAGAGAATACTTTTCTGGAATTTCTTGGCTCAAATTAGCAGGGGTCGACTCATGAGTCGACTCATGCCTTGTGGGTCGACTCATGAGTCGACTCACAGGTCGTGCCAAGCCAGAAAACTAGCGTGCCAAGGAGAATTTTTGCGTGCCAATCAGCTCACAGTGCCATGAGTTGACTCATGAGTCGACTCATGCACTTCAAACCTTCATAACTTCAAAAATATAAGTCCAAACACAATGAAATTTTCACCAATAGATTTCAAATCATTTGTTCTACCAAATGATACTATCAAATCAGGATTTTAGTGAAATTATGATTTTGCCTTTGAAGAGCATAAGGACTTTTTCATTTTAAAATTTTGTATCCCTTCAATCTGCTTTGTAATCATCAAAATCAATCTAGGAGCAACAATCTCCCCTTTTTTGATGATGACAAAACATATGAACAAAAATATTTATGTTAATGCATTAATTTCAAAAGAATCCATTATAGGTGTATATGCTTGAAAAGAGTATGATTCTTTTGGCATGTAATATAAATGCAAAAATAGTTTGTCCATTTTCTTAAAGATTTGAAAAGGGTATTAGATCATTTTGAGTTCAAGATATATCAGAGCAAGAGAAGATAAATAACTTTTTCTATGTATCAGAGCAAAAATAATTTTTACAATGATATCAGAAAAGATTTTATAATGTATCAGAGCAAGAAAATTTTTAATGTATCAGAGAAAATTTCATACAGTATCAGAGCAAATGTTATAATATATTGGAGAAACCTTCACACTGTATCGGATCAAATGTTATCATGTATCAAATCAAGTCGAAAGAAATTGTAGGATGTATCAGAGTAAAACAAATTTCTTATTGATGTATCAAGGTGAGTAAAATTTCAAAAGCAAGTTTGAATATCAGAGCTTATATATAAAAAATACTTATTTGTATTGTACTCATGATTTTGCTTTTGATGGATAACTTTTTGTTAAAGTTCTGTCTGATACCAAATTTTGATACCAAAATTTCTCAAAGTTTTGTTTAATCTTTCAATCCTTGTTTTTGTCTAATGTCTCCAATATTTGTTTAATTTCTTCAATATTTGTTTAATTTCTTCAATATTTGTTTTAATTTAATTTCTCCCCCTTTTTCTCATAATTTAGGGTTTTGCTTTTTGTCTAATTTCAATTTTTGTTTAATTTTAATTTCTCCCCCTTTTTGACATCATCAAACATAGTTAACTCTTCCTTTTCTTTTTCTAAAATATTCTTTAATTTCCTCCTCTTTAGAGTTTTTCACAAATATTTGCTCCCCCTTAATATAGCAATTATCAATAGCAAACAACAACAAGGAGAAGATAATACTTCAATAGATGTATCAGAGATTGAAATATAACCAAAATATAATCATTACAAAGATATAGGTAAAAGATGATTTCATTAATATCATAATTATTTCAATACATAAAATTCAACCAGCTAAATGTCAATACATGGCCCCAAGGTATAGATCTTAGAACAAGATACTAACTCCTAAGATCTAGATAAGTCAATGATCAAGATAAATCATGGATCAGAGTCATCAGATATGGTATGAGAAGATGATGGATCAGAAGTGCGTCCTCTACCCCGTCTGCCTCTGCCACGAGTAGGAGAACGAGATGAACTGGGAGGCTGAGAACGCTGAGATACTAGGGCTGATACCATGAGTCTGATAGAATCAAGTACGTTCAGTGCTCTGAAAACATATTGAAGTAGAGCAGTGAACTGGGTGGTAGCATGCTCACTCGATCCTCTGATCTCTTTCCTCAGTAGCTCATATCCACCTTCTAATGCTCCTCTGAGCCTTCCAGCCTCTGCAGTGAGGTCTGTGACCTCAATAGTAGACTCCTGTGGCTGGGGATGGGCCAATGCAAGAACTTGCCCCTGTAAGTCAAGAACTCTGCCAGTAAGTCTCCAGACTGTATCCTCAAGCTGTTGTATCCTGACGGACTGATCTGAAATCATCTGAAATACAGTGGAGATGTGGGGAGTAATGGTCTGATCAGAAGAAGTAGCTCCAGGTGCAAAAGAAGTACTACTCCACTGGCTAGACAATAAAGAAGCCACACGCTGTGAAATATGCTCGATCTGATCGTCAGCCAGTCTGAACTCTGAATGAGGTGCTCTGCTCTCTGGCTGATACACTGGTGTGGGCATCCTAGTAAACTCTGAAGGGCCAGCCTCAGTATCAGGAATGAACTGGGTATCTGGTGATGCTGCCCTGAAGTCATGTACAGGAGAAGATGGACCTTCATCTTCTACTCTGCCTTCAGTTCTGTCTTCAGCTCTTTCCTCAGCTCTCTCCTCAGCTCTTTCTTCAGAGCCCTTGATCCAACCACCAACAGTCTTTGTAATTCCCATTCGATGCAGGCTGTGTTGGTTGAAAGTGTCCACATGTGAGAGCTTGGTAGGTGTCTCCCCCTCACAGCTAACTCTAAACCTCCTAAATACTCTAGTAAGGGCCATACCATAAGGCAAGTGTGCCTTGGATCTGTTCAAAGTTTCTCTCATGGCCTCTATCATAAGTGCAGGGAGGTTTAGGGGGGTCTGAGTGATGATATGAAACATGACACATACATCTCTGCCAGATAGTAAGTCATGTCTACCACTCCTAGGAAAGAATAGTTTTGTCACAATCTGATGCAGGACCCTCATCTCAATGGACAGTAGCTTTGCTTCCAATCTGTTTAAACTTCCTGAAAAATCTTCTCCTAAGATAATTCTGATCCCTTCTTCTTTAATTGGGAGTTCCATATATGAGTATCCTTCACTAGGCAACTGAAGTATCTCTCTCAATATCCTAGAATCCAAACAGATGTCAATCCCCTTTACAATTGAAGTCACAGACCCGTTTCCATAATTTAGGTTCTGGTAGAACTCTCTGACTAGATCAACATAGGTGACTTCCTTAAGAGAGCAATAAAGTTCCCATCCTTGATTTTTGATCTTGGTAGCAAAAGCAAAGCCTTCTTTCTCAAAGAACCGAAAATCTATATTTTTCCCGGTTTCTACTTTTCTATCAGAAAGAAGATTTACACTGGGGCTTTTGGAGGATTGAGAGGGACCTTGAGCAGGTACTGAAACTGGATCGGGAATACTGGAAGACTGAGCATGCCTTTTCTTTCGGACAATTTCCTCAGGCTCTCGGATTGATTTCCTCCTTTGGGGAAGTTTCATCTTTGGAGCCATATCCAATAAAGTAGCAGACAAGAAGACTTGAATTTAGTGGAGGAGGGATCACAAAAGAGTAAAGAAGAATTTTGGTGGAGAAAAGAAGTGGATTTTGAATGAACGATGAAGTTCTAGGGCACGTTCCACCTGCGCCTATCACTGCGAGAAAGCACAGAAAAATCCTTTTCAAGGAGGCAATTTTTGGTGGAGAGAAGGAGGGAGAATTGCCTCAGAATTGATCCTTGGATTTGGAGCAAAAAGAGTTTGAGAGGATGGCTTTCGGAAGGAAGACGACGAGAAGATGAGTCGTCTCATAAACAAGGTTTCCCGTTTTAAAAACAATGAACCCGATGGAAGTTGGTGGGATTTACAAGTTTGCCATTGAGTCGACTCATGGGGGTCGACTCATGAAGTTCAGAAATTCAGAAAAAATGCAAATAAATTCCAGAAAAATTTGAAATTTTGGGAGAAGGAATTTTGCTCAATGATAAGTTTTTAGAGAGATAAACCTGAGCTTTTGGGACCAGGATAGATGTTGAAAATTGAGCTCTAAGAGTTTTTGACATCTATTCTTTGGAAATTGAGAAATTTCAGACAAATAGATCTAGAATTCCTAGATTTCTCCTAATTTCACAGAATCTTTCCTCACTGAGGGCCTTTGTAAAGATATCAGCTAATTGATTTTCAGTGCAAACATATTCAAGAATTATATTTTTGTTTTGAACATGTTCTCTTATAAAATGATGTCTTATTTCAATATGTTTGGATCTTGAGTGTTGTATTGGATTTTTAGATAGATTTATGGCACTTGTATTGTCACATTTTATTGGAGTTTCATTAAGTTTGATTCCAAAATCTTCGAGTTGTTGCTTAATCCACAAGATTTGAGCACAACAACTTCCGGCTGCAATGTATTCGGCCTCAGCCGTAGACAGTGCCACCGAATTTTGTTTCTTGCTAAACCATGAGATTAGGTTAACTCCAAGAAATTGGCAAGTTCCACTTGTGCTTTTTCTATCTAATTTACATCCAGCAAAATCAGCATCAGAATATCCTAACAAATTAATTTGTGAGTCCTTAGAGTACCATAACCCTATAGTTTGTGTACCATTTAAGTATCTAAGGATTCTTTTAATAGCATTCAAATGAGATTCCTTAGGATTAGATTGATATCTTGCACATAAGCAAACACTAAACATGATATCAGGCCTACTTGCAGTTAGATATAATAATGAGCCAATCATACCTCTGTAGTATTTTAAGTCTACGCTTTTACCTTCATCATCCTTGTCAAGCTTACTTGAGGGACTCATTGGTGTGCCAATTGGTTTGCAGTTCTCCATTCCAAATCTTTTGAGTAGTTCCTTGGTGTACTTGCTTTGGGTGATGGAGATTCTCTCTTTTGATTGTTTGATTTGGAGTCCGAGAAAGAAAGTGAGTTCTCCCATCATGCTCATCTCGAACTCTCCCTGCATAAGCTTAGCAAAGTCTTGACAAAGGGATTCATTAGTAGACCCAAAAATTATGTCATCAACATAAATTTGTATAATTAGCATATCATTTTGGTTTCTTCTAATAAATAGGGTTGTGTCTACATTGCCTCTTGAGAAACCATTATTTAGTAGAAATTTGCTTAGCCTTTCATACCATGCTCTAGGTGCTTGTTTTAGACCATATAAAGCTTTATTTAATCTAAAGACATGATTGGGAAAAGCATGATTTTCAAATCCAGGGGGTTGTTCTACATATACTTCTTCAGAAATATATCCATTTAAAAATGTACTTTTAACATCCATTTGAAATAGTTTGAATTTCATAAAGCAAGCATAAGCAAGTAGAAGTCTAATGGCTTCTAATCTAGCAACAGGTGCAAAGGTTTCATCAAAATCAATTCCTTCTTCTTGATTATATCCCTTAGCAACCAGTCTTGCTTTATTTTTAATTACATTTCCATGCTCATTTAATTTATTTCTAAAGACCCATTTTGTGCCAATTATTGAATAATCTTTAGGTCTTTTCACTAAGGTCCAAACATTATTTCTTTCAAATTGACTGAGTTCTTCTTGCATAGCATTAATCCAGTTATGATCATTTTCAGCTTCTTCAAAAGTTTTAGGTTCAAGTTGAGATACAAAAGCACAATGATTAAGTACATCTCTAAGTGAAGAACGTGTTTTTACCCCAAGCATAGGATCACCGATAATTAGTTCCTTAGGGTGGTTGTGAACATACCTCCATTCCTTGGGTAAGTCATTTGTACCTTGAGGTTGTTCTCGAATTTCTTCACCTTTCTCATTTTGTTCATCTTCTTGATCCTTGTCTTCTGGAGTTGCTGAATCTTTCAGAGTGATCTCCTTCATACCTTCTATTAGTGGATCTGCATCATCAACACCCTCATTCTTCCTTGAAGGAAGATCGTTAGATTCATCAAAGACAACATGTATGGACTCCTCAACTACTAAGGTTCTTTTGTTGAACACTCTAAATGCTTTACTAGTGGAGGAGTAACCTAGAAAGATTGCTTCATCTGATTTTGCATCAAATTTACCAAGTTTTTCTTTTCCATTATTTAATACAAAACATCGGCAACCAAAAATATGAAAATATGCAATATTTGGTTTTCTTCCTTTCCAAAGTTCATAAGGGGTTTTCTTTAAAAATTGTCTAATTAAAGCACGATTTAAAATGTAACATGCTGTGTTAATAGATTCCACCCAAAAATATCTTGGAAGGTTGCTTTCACAAAGCATGGTACGGGCCATTTCTTCTAAGGTTCTGTTTTTCCTTTCTACTACCCCATTCTGTTGGGGTGTCCTAGGAGCAGAGAAGTTGTGGCCAATTCCATTTTCATCACAAAAATTTTCAAAGTCATGATTTTCAAATTCTGTTCCATGATCACTTCTAATATTTTGAATTGAAAACCCTTTTTCATTAGTGACTTTTCGATGAAATTTTGTGAAAATTTGAAAAGTTTAATTTTTGTGAGCTAAAAAAAAAACCCAAGTAAAACGAGAGTAATCATCAATTATTACAAATCCATATCATTTTCCTCCTAGACTAGTGGTTCTAGTTGGTCCAAATAAATCCATATGTAAGAGCTCTAAAGGTCTAGAAGTTGAAATAGTATTTTTGGATTTAAATGATACTCTAGTTTGTTTACCTAATTGGCATGCATCACAAATTCTATCCTTTTCAAAATTCAATTTTGGCAAACCGAGAACTAAATCCTTTTTGATTAATTTTGAAAGAGAATGCATGCTAATATGTGCAAGTCTACGATGCCACAGCCAACTAGTCTCATTTATTTTAGCATTTAAGGAAACTAGGCATTGCATGTCTAATTTAGTTAAATTATTCAAGTCTACCATATAAACATTGCCATGCCTATGTCCTATAAATTTAATGTCATCGTTAATAGGACTTGTCACAATGCAAACAGATGATTCAAAACTTACTTTATACCCTTTATCACAGAATTGACTAATGCTAAGTAAGTTATGCTTTAAACCTTTAACTAGTAAAACATTCTCAATGTATTTGGAGGGACTGATACCAATGTTACCTATCCCGATGATCTTTCCTTTGCCATTATCTCCAAAGGTGACCATCCCTCCATCCTTAGCATCAAGCATGATGAATTGTGATTCATCACCAGTCATGTGTCTCGAGCATCCGCTGTCAAGATACCATTTCCTGTTTTCTTCTTGGGATGCTAGACACACCTGCAAGCACAGATCAAGTTTCTGTCTTAGGTACCCAAGCTTTCTTGGGTCCTTTCAGGTTAGTCAGAATGGTTCCTTTTGGAACCCATATTTTCTTTGTGTTTGCATATTTGTTAATAAGACATGTGTATGATTTATGTCCTATTCTTCCACATTTAAAACAAGTAATATTTGTAGACTTTTTGCTTGAATAATTTGCATAAATATCCTTCAGAAATTTTTGTTTCTTCAGGGGTTTATAACCAAGTCCAGCCTTATCATATATAGCTTTCTGATTTTCAAGGATCATATTTAGTTTGTTTGAACTTAAGGTGAACTTATCTACTATAGACTTCAGCTTGTTCATTTCATCCTTTAAGTTTTGATTTTCTTGAATCAAGGTGAATTTTTCAATTGAAAGATTTTCAGCTTGTTTCACTAAGGACTGATTTTCCAATTTCAGCTCTTTGTTTTTCTTCCCTAGTTTCTTTAATTCATCAATTGAATCATAGAATGCTTTTGCAATTCTTCAAAAGTAAATTCACTAGTGGATTCAGAAGTTACCTCATTTTCATGTGCCATCAGGCACAGATTCGCTTGTTCTGTTGAGGTTTCCTCGTCGGAGCTTGAGTCATCACTCGCACTCCAGGTCGCCATCATTGCCTTCTTTTTGAATTTCTTTGGACCTTTCTTCAATTGAGGACATTCGGATCTGAAATGTCCTGGCTTCTTGCACTCGTAGCATATAGGGGTTTGATCTTTCTCCTTTTCTATGCTTTGATCCCCTTTTGTGAATTTCTTTCTCATCCCCTGTTTCCTTTTTCTTAGAAACTTCTTGAATTTTCGGGTGATGAGAGCCATCTTCTCATCCTGATCTTCATCTTCAGAGTCATCTGTTTCATAATCAGGTGAAGTTATGGATTTGAGGGCAATGGTTCTTTTCTTTTTGATTTCATCCTCTTGATGTTGCATCATGCTAAGTTCATGAGTCATCAAGGATCCAAGAAGCTCTTCTAGAGGTAGAGTGTTCAAGTCCTTTGCTTCTTGGATGGCAGTCACCTTGGCTTCCCAAGTTCTTGGCAGTGACCTGAGAATCTTCCTTACAAGTTCACTGTTAGTATAAGATTTGCCAAGACTCTTTAAACCATTGATTATATTAGTAAAACGAGTAAACATAGCAGTTATGGACTCATCATGCTCTATTTTGAACAATTCATATTTATGTACAAGCATGTTTATTTTAGACTCTTTTACTTGATTTGTTCCCTCATGGGTGACTTCTAACCTATTCCATATTTCTTTAGCAGATGCATAAGTAGAAATGCGATTAAATTCACTAGCATCTAGTGCACAATAAAGAACATTCATAGCTTTGGCATTTAATTGTGCCAATTTCTTGTCAACCTCATCCCATTCTTTCTCGAGTTTGGTTGACTCCTCACCATCTATAATCTTGGTGGGTGTGTGAGGACCATTCACTATGATACTCCACATATCATAGTCGAGTGCTTGTATAAAAATCTTTATCCGAGCTTTCCAATAGGTGTAATTAGACCCATTGAAAAGTGGAGGTCGGTTTGTTGATTGCCCCTCGGCTAGAAAAGTTCCAACATGGGTTGCCATAGATCTTTGGCTCTTTGATTGTTAGATCAAAGAAGGGCTAGAGCACTGGCTCTGATACCACTTGTTGCCCAGCTATGCAACCCAAGAGGGGGGGTGAATTGGGTTTCTAAAAAATTTTAAGCCCAATAGATAACTTATGAAGAACAAAACAATGGCTTTAAATCAATATTAATTATCTAAAGCAGTATTGCAAGGATATAATAAAGAAATAAGATAAAGCGATAAAGCACACCACAAACACAAGGATATATAGTGGTTCGGTGCTAACCTTGCACCTACATCCACTCCCCAAGATCCCACTTGAAAATTTCAATTCACTATCCTTTGTATTCAACCCGAATACAAAACATCGGAAACTCCGACACTAGCTATCCCAAGCTAGAATACAAGACGTCGAAAACTCTGACCCTAGCTATCCCAAGCTAGAACACTTGTTTCCCGGGTACAAGCAAACCCAAAACACTCCGATTTCAGGTTCGGATCAACCTTTCCTTGTTTTGAAAATCCTCCAAAAACAAGAACAAAAACTCACAAAGAGTAAGAATATTTAGAGCACAGATTAATACAATAACAGCTCCTTAAATGAGAAAATATAACAATAAAAGCTTTACTCAAATGAAGAACCCCTTTTTCAGATTTTCTCAAGATGAATGAACGGTTGAACGCTGAGAAGAGGTTGATTGTTGATTGAAGATCTCTTGAAAGCTTTGAACGATCTCTAGATCAAGGTTGAAATGATAGGCGTGAAGAATTCTCTCCTTGAAAGATCTTCCTTTTCTCTTTCACAATCTCTCTGGTATATTGTGGATCCTCTCTCTTTTTCTCTATGGATATTTCATTGATCTCAGGCTTTTCTTGCAAATTTCGGATCCTCTCTTCTGTTCTTCTCTTTTTCTTCTTTTTCTCTTCTCATTTGATTTCACGTTTGATCCACTATTTAATCTGCAATTTCTTTCATCATTTAAAGCATTTTGTAGCATTAGAAGCAAGAGAAAACAATTTAGGCAGATAAAGAGCCGTTAGAGGATTTTTAGGAAGCATAAATGGCAATTAAAATGGGCAAAAAATAGCCGTTGCTGACATTTTCCGTCGCAGGGGTCGACTCATGAGTCGACTCATACTTCAGGGGTCGACTCATGAGTCGACCTCTGTTACAAAAACCAGAGAATGCTTTTCTGGAATTTCTTGGCTCAAATTAGCAGGGGTCGACTCATGAGTCGACTCATGCCTTGTGGGTCGACTCATGAGTCAACTCACAGGTCATGCCAAGCCAGAAAACTAGCATGCCAAGGAGAATTTTTGCGTACCAATCAGCTCACAGTGCCATGAGTTGACTCATGAGTCGACTCATGCACTTCAAACCTTCATAACTTCAAAAATATAAGTCCAAACACAATGAAATTTTCACCAATAGATTTCAAATCATTTGTTCTACCAAATGATACTATCAAATTAGGATTTTAGTGAATTACAATTTTACCCTTGAAGAGCATAAGGACTTTTTCATTTTAAAATTTTGTATCCCTTCAATCTGCTTTGTAATCATCAAAATCAATCT